>NW_011494961.1:4784783-4805545 GCF_000754665.1 Bison bison bison
TGATCTCTCCATTTTCATTTCTAATTTTATTGATTTGATTTTTCTCCCTTTGTTTCTTGATGAGTTTGGCTAATGGTTTGTCAATTTTATTTGTCTTTTCAAAGAACCAGCTTTTGGCTTTGTTGATTTTTGCTATGGTCTCTTTTGTTTCTTTTGCATTTTATTTCTGCCCTAATTTTTAAGATTTCTTTCCTTGTACTAACCCTGGGGTTCTTCATTTCTTCCTTTTCTAGTTGCTTTAGGTGTAGAGTTAGGTTATTTATTTGACTTTTTTCTTGTTTCTTGAGGTATGCCTTTATTGCTATGAACCTTCCCCTTAGCACTGATTTTACAATGTCCCAGTGTTTTGGGTTGTTGTGTTTTCATTTTCATTCATTTCTATGCATATTTTGAATTTTTTTTTTATTTCTTCTGTGATTTGTTTGTTATTCAGCAGCATGTTAGACTTTCTATTTTAGAATAAATGTTAATTATAAAGCAGTTTCTAGAATATGAAGCTTAATCTCTAATATGTTTCAATCTTGAAGCAATTATTCAAAAACTTTTTATTCTGGAAAATTTCAAACATATGCTACTGCTGCTGCTGCTAAGTTGCTTCAGTCGTGTTTGACTCTGTGCGACCCCAGAGACAGCAGCCCACCAGGCTCCCCTGTCTCTGGGATTCTCCAGGCATTCTGGAAAATTTCAAACATATACAGAATTAGGAAAAAAAAGTATTAATCTCCATCTGCTATCACTCATATTTAACAATTTTCAACATCTCACCAGTCTTGTTTCATCTATCTCCTAGCATATGTCCCTACCACACACACACACACAAATGTCACTCGCATCCTAACAATGAGAAAAAGCCAGGTAATATCATAGTTTATCAAACCTACCAGAGAAGTGAGGTTGCTAGGCAAACAGATAAATTCTTAAGTGTCTCCAAGGACAAATGGCACATACGATCTGTTTCACCTTTCACAGATCACAGATGGAAGAGGTTGTTGTCATAAAAGCAGGAAAAAGAAAACAGCTAAAGTTTTAACAAATCCTTAAAGGCTGACTATGAACTACAGTGGCAGTTTAGGGTCTTTGGGAACCTTGGAGTCATTCATTTATCAGTTCTTTTCCATTGGTCTCTACCTGGTATTCATGAAAATGACTATGAGTACAATCTTGGGTACAGACCAGGGGATCTAAGAGCATGCTCCTTAGTGAAAATCTGCACATTTTCTAGACTCTTCTTACATCCAAAGCAGAAGCTATAAACCTCTGGGAGATGAGCAGGAAACCATTGTACTATCAGGGCCCAGGCAAAGGTACAATGCTATTAAGGAAGGGACAGAAGCAAAAGCCATGTGTTATAGTGAGAAGGACAGGAAACCCCTCTGCCCAACCATGAATTTTGCAATGAATAACAAGAGGAGCAATATGATGATGGAGGAGGGGCAGAAAACTTTCTCTAGCCAAAGACTCTCAAGAGGTTGATTCTAAGAGCTGGCAGGGTCGGGAAAACTGGGAAAGCCTACCTAAGGCTCCGGGTACACATGGTCTGCCTAAGGCTCAGGATGGGCAGGAGAAATAAGCACCCTCTTCATTCCACCATGGGGCTTCCCTGATGGCTCAGTGGTAAAGAATCTTCCTGCCAATGCAGGAGACATGGGTTCCATCCCTGGGTCAAGAAGATGCCCTAGAGAAGGAAATGGCAACCCATTCCAGTATTCTTGCCTGGGAAATCCTGTGGACAGAGGGGCCTGGTGGGCTACAGTCCATGGAGGGTCGCAAAGAGTTGGACACAACTTACTGACTAAACAATAATAACAACAAAGTCCCATCATAAACTACCCATCAAGTAACAAATAATAACAGTTTATTGGTGGGAGAAAGGAAAAAAATAACACAGTGAAAGTGAAAGTCACATCTGACTCTTTGCAACCCCATGGACTTTAGTCCATGGAATTCTCCAGGCCAGAATACTGGAGTGGGTAGCCTTTCCCTTCTCCAGGGGATCTTCCTGACCCAGGAATCAAACCAGAGTCTCCTGCATTGCAGGCAGATTCTTTACCAACTGAGCTATGATGGAAGCCCAAATAACACAGTGGTAGATTTAAATTCCCACTCCAGTCTTCTTGCCTGGAGAATTCCATGGACAGAGGAGCCTGTTGGGCTACAGTCCATGGGGTTGCAAAGAGTCAGACATGACTGAGTGACTAACACTTTAACACTTCACATAAATAATTACATTAAATATAAATGCTTCAAACATCCCAGTTGGATGGCAGACATTTTTATCAATAGATTGAATTGAATTTATAGTTAAAAACTTCTCCATAAAGAAAACTCCATGTTCATTCAGATGGCTTCACTGGTAAATTCTCCAAACATTTAAGGAAGAAATACACCAATTTTACTCAAATTTTTTTGATAATAGAAGAGAAAAGAATACTTTCCAACTCACTTTATGAGACTAGCATTACTCTGATACCAGGTCAAAGACATTTCAAGAAAAGACAATTTATGTCACGTAAACATGGATGCAAATATTTTCAACAAAATATTAGCCAATAAAATCCAGAAATATATAAAAAGGATAAAACATTGTAAGTAAGTTGGATTCTCCCAGGACTGTAGGCTTGCTGCTGCTGCTGCTGCTGCTAAGTCGCTTCAGTTGTGTCTGACTCTGTGCGACCCCTCTGATGGCAGCCCATCAGGCTCCTCTGTCCCTGGGATTCTCCAGGCAAGAACACTGGAGTGGGTTGCCATTTCCTTCTCCAATGCAGAATAGTGAAAAGTGAAAGTGAAGTCATTCAGTCGTGTCCGACTCTTCAAGACCCCATGGACTGCAGCCTAACAGACTCCTTTGTCCATGGGATTTTCCAGGCAAGAGTACTGGAGTAGGGTGCCACTGCCTTCTCCACGACTGTAGGCTAATTAATCAGTGTAATTCACCATATCAACAGACTATAAAGGAAAAACCATACAACACTTTCCAAAGACACAGAAAAAAGTATTTCACAAAATTTAACATCTGTTATAAAAATTTTCAGCAAACTAGGAAAAGAAGGAAACTTTCTCAACTTGATGAAGAAACTATAAAATACATGCAGCTACAATCATACTTAATGATGAAAGAGTGAATACTTTATTGCTAAGATTAAAAAACAGGCAAGGATGTCAGCTTTCACCATTTCTATTAAACTGGAAATTCTAGACAGTGAAGCAGACAAAAGAGAGAGAAATCATATATATACAGATTAGTGATAGTCAATCCTTGTCTTTATTCAAAGATGACATGAACCTGTAGATAGAAAATCCGAATGAATCTACAAAAGAATACTCATGTCAGTAAGTGAATTCAACAGAATTTCAGGATATAAGGTCAATACACAAAAATCAACCATATTTCTGTATGTATCATAACAAGCAATTGGAAGTGTAATAAAAATATGCTGTTTACTAAAGTGACAGAAACTATGACATATTTATGGATAAAGCTAAATATACTTTATTTTTCTTTCCATTTTCTATCCCTAATCCCATTCCCTCTCCTTCATAAACATTAGAACTAACGCATATATGTCCTTTCAATATACCTTCTTGATACTTATTTAAAGATATATGTACCCTTGAGAAATACACAGTAGTTTTTGTGTGTGTTTAACCCTTTTTATGTGATTAGGATAATGTTAAGAAAGCTGAGCGCCGAAGAATTGATGCTTTTGAACTGTGGTGTTGGAGAAGACTCTTGAGAGTCCCTTGGACTGCAAGGAGATCCAACCAGTCCACTGTGAAGGAGATCAGCCCTGGGATTTCTTTGGAAGGAATGATGCTAAAGCTGAAACTCCAGTACTTTGGCCACCTCATGCGAAGAGTTGACTCATTGGAGAAGACTCTGATGCTGGGAGGGATTGGGGGCAGGAGGAGAAGGGGACGGCAGAGGATGAGATGGCTGGATGGCATCACTGACTCGATGGACATGAGTCTGAGTGAACTCCGGGAGTTGGTGATGGACAGGGAGGCCTGGCGTGCTGCAATTCATGGGGTCGCAAAGAGTTGGACACGACTGAGTGACTGAACTGAACTGAACTGAAGCCCCATGCATCCAATCCTGGCATTTCATAATCTAACCTAGAGTACACTAGTGAGTTCTGACAACTCAAAGTTTACAAAAACAAACAAACAAAGAAATTCAAGAAATAACTGAAAATTGTTCTATTGGAGGAAATATTATTTTGTTTCTATTGTACCCCTAGAAGGTAATTGTTTTATATTTTTCTTACAATTAAACAATTTTGAAAAGTCCTATTTTAGTGCTGTATAAAGAAGTGACTGATATAAAATTTTGGCTTTTTCCTTTCTTTCCATTTTAAAGTGAGAGCCTGATTAAATTCTCAGGATTGCCTGTCTGAGAACAGTACAGAAATACTCAGCAACAGCTCCGTTATACACTTAGTAAGAGCGCCACCTGCTGGCACAAAATAAAATAACACATTCACTGGGCCTATTTCCTTTTTGAATGAGATTGAATTTGTGATCAATACTCATTTTTTTCTTTATTTATTAATGAAATAATCTAGCTCCTTCTTTCTCCCACTGCTTTACAAGTCTTTCCTGATTTTTGATAGTTTTCTTAATTCCCATTTTTTTCACTTGTTCTTTCGACAACTTCATCCTCTTCACCTCCCTTATTCAGCAATCTTTCATTCTAACAGACATATGTTAAAAGATTTCTAAAACATAATGGTTGGATTTAGAAATTCAATTTTATATCATTTAGTATGTACATAACCATAAATCTTGCCATGTGTAACATTATTTATCTCAGATTTTAGCCTCCAAAGATTAGGAATGTGCTTATTTAACTGAATTTTTTCTTCTTTCTTCCATGAATTATTTTTTAAGTTATGGATTTAACTTTAGGAAATGTCAATTGATAATGAATTTCACATAAAATCATGAACTTATTTTATCATTTCTCTTAATCCCTGGATTTTTCTGAGCTTGACTTGCATTCATTAATTTTTTCTCAAAGCTTTTTTGTACTTGAAGCTATTTTTCTTTAAGTCTTACCCATTAGATCACAATTAACTGAGGTTCAGTATGATGTTACATTGTACATGTTCAGTACATGTTACATGACTAGATTTAAATGTTCCAGTATCATTTGCTTTTATTTATTCTTGAAAGGAAATAGCTTATTTTCTAATAAGGATAAAAATAATTTACTTAGGACATAAAAATTGTACTTTTAAATATTTAACTGAAGTATTGGCAGTATGAATTAGTCACTTTATGCTTTGCTATGCTTAGTTAATAGATTAATCCTCAGACTTTAGTGACTTAACACAATAAATATTTACTTTGCATTCACAACATGGTTCAATAATGATTGATATATCTTCTTATAGGTTTGGAACATGTACTATTCAAAGATGCTTGGGAGAGAAGAGAGGGCTTGAAAAGGCAACTCAACTTTTAACAATCTCATCTCAGCATGACTGTTACATTCATCACTTCTACTCACAATGTATTGACTAGAACTTGATATATGGCCCCAACCTGACTGTAGGGAATGATATGACATGAGCAGAAGCGCATGCATATTTGATGATGATGAGCAGTCTCTGTCACATTGCTTTTGCCTTGAATTTCTTTTGATTCATGAAATAGAGAAAAAAAATTCAAACAAAAGAATTAGAATCCTTATATAGAACTTTCAAAATTAGTCAAGTGAAATTTGGAGCCAAATTAATATAACATGAGCTTTATTAATAATGCATTAACTACATACTCTCTTTGTGCAAAGATGGGCACAATAAAGGACAGAAAAGGCAAGGACCCAACAGAGGCAAAAGAAATTAAGAAGAGGTAGCAAGAAAACACAGAAGAACTACACAAAAAAAGGTCTTAATGACCTGGATAACCACGGTGGTGTGATTGCTCACCTAGAGCCAGACATCCTAGAGTGTGAAGTCAAGTGGGCCTTAGGAAGCATTACTATGAACAAAGCTAGCGGAGGTGATGGAATTTCAGCTTAGCTTTTGAAAAACCCTAAAAGATGATGCTGTTAAAGTCAATATGCCAGCATATTGGAAAACTCAGCAGTGGCCACAGAACTGGAAAAGGTCAGTTTCCTTTCCAATCCCAAAGAAAGGGAATGCTAAAGAATGTTCAAACTACTGTACAATTGAACTCATTTCATATGCCAGCAAGGTAATGCTCAAAATCCTTCAAGCTAGGCTTCAACAGTGCATGAACCAACAACTTCCAGATGTACAAGCTGGGTTTAGAAAAGCATAGGAGCCAGAGATCAAATTGCCAACATTCGTTGGACCATAGAAAAAGCAAGGGGATTCCAAGAAACTTCTGCTTCATTACTTATGCTGAAACCTTTGACTGTGTGGAACAAAACAATCTGTGGAAAATTCTTAAAGTGATGGGAATACCAGACCACCTTACCTGTCTCCTAAGAAACTTGTATGCAGGCCAAGAAGCAACAGTTAGAACCGGACATGGAACAATGGACTGGTTCCAAATTGGGAAAGGGGTATGTCAAGACTGTATATTGTCATCCTGCTTATTTAACTTCTATGCAGAGTACATGATGTGAAATGCCAGGCTGGATGAAGCACAAGCTGGAATCAAGATTGCCAGGAGAAATATCAATAACCTCAGATACGCAGATAACACCACTCTAATGGCAGAAAGTGAAGAGGATCTAAAGAGCCTCTTGATGAAGGTGAAAGATGAGAGTGAAAAAGCTGGCTTAAAAGTCAACATTCAAAAAACTAAGATCATGACATCTGGTCCCATCACTTCATGGTGAATAGAAGGGGAAAAAGTGGAAACAGACAGATTTCTTTTTCTTGGGCTCCAAAATCACTGTGGATGGTGACTGCAGCCATGAAATTAAAAGACCCTTGCTCTTTGAAAGAAAAGCTATGACAAATCTGGACAGCATATTAAAAAGCAGAGACATCACTTTGCTGATAAAGGTCCATATAGTCAAAGCTATGGTTTTTCCAGTAGTCATGTATGGATGTGAGAGTTGAACCATAAAGAAAGCTGAGTGCCAAAGAACTGATGCTTTTGAACTGTGGTGCTGGAGAAGACTCTTGAGAGTCCCCTGGACTGCAAGGAGAGCAAACCAGCCAACCCTAAAGGAAATCAACCCTGAATATTCATTGGAAGGACTGATGCTGAAGCTGAAACTCCAAAATTTGGACACCTGATGTGAAGAACTGATTCATTGGAAAAGACCCTGATGCCGGGAAAGATTAAGGGCACGAGGAGAAGGGGGCAACAGAGAATGAGATGATTGGATGGCATCACTGACTCGATGGACATAAATTTGAGAAAACTTCTGGAAACAGTGAAGGACAGGAAGCCTGGCGTGTTGCAGTTCATGGGACTGCAAAGAGTCGGACATGTCTTAGTGACTGAACAACAACAATGCAAACAGTTGAACAAAATAACTGTATAAACATTATGTTCAAAGTACAGTGCTAGGAAGTTCTCAGTTCAGATGGTTTTCAGTGTTACAACTGACCTTTCTGGGACATTAAGCTCATTTCCCAACAACCAGTTATGACACTGGCTTTGGAGCACTTTGGGGCCGCTTGGACCAGGGCAGTGTAAAGGAAACAGCTCAGCGTATGGGCCTTATTATCCTTTTTGTCATCTAAGCATCGCCAAATTTCCCTATCTGTGTTCAGGCCTGATCACTCATGCAATTTTTATAGTAGCAAGTGAAAACAGTTTGGAAATTTCCATCCTGAAGGCCAGTACCTCATGGAAAACTTTAAGAAGCATTTTTTTTAATGAGTAAAAACTCAGTTTATTAGCATTCTTGATATGTATTTTTGCAGCTTTTCTGTTTCATTAAATACATTATCCTTTAAAGAAATCACTTTTCTGTCAGCCAGGAAGCAGATAGAAGGTAGAAAAATTCAATGCAAGAAATGCATAAATTAGCATAGATTAAAAACAATAGCCTTTTGTTTTTAGTGGACATGGACTGCATTGTAGAAAATAAACTAAGCAAAAATGATTAAATAAAAACACCCCTACCACTCAGAGGTCACCACTGTTAACACCTTACTATGTCTTCTGGAAAATGTATATAAAAATTAAATGAATATAATAAATATTCATAATAAATTATATATAGAATGTATAACTATCACCCAATTAATTTAAATTTAATATTTAACTAGGGTCAAGATGTTTTTTAAACCTTACCTGATAATGTTTTATCCCTTTGAGTGCTTAAACTGACACTGACAAACAACAAAATCCAGGCTCAGCTGGCTTCCTTGAGGGCAGGAGTGAAGAACAGACTGCAAGCAAAATTCTTTTTTCACCTGTTCAATGTATGGATCGTCTCCATAATCACCAATGGATAGTCAGAGTCGCTGACTCTCTACTTTTCAAAGTTGTTTCAAAAGCTGGTAGAGAGTATACTGAAGATATTCAGCAGAAATAGTTTCAAATTCTCATAAAGCACGGATAGCTTAATGAGAAGAACAGGTGTTGCTGTCACAAGCAGTTATCAAACCTGGTAAAGGCTTACGCTACAGAGAGTACCCAGCACCTGTTACCCTCCCCCGGGAGGGCCTCTCGGTGCAGATATATTGAGGATGCCCCCACGGGTAGGCATGAGTGCGAAAGAAGGTTGCCAGGCTGCAGGACCCATCCTGCATCCTTCCTCTCCAGGTGCCTTCAGGCCACGGAGTCATGTCAATATGGACCTGGGAGGTCTCTCTGGAAAGGCTTTTAAAGATATTTCTAGTCTAGGAACTCTCTTCTGGGTAAGCTCTGAGATTCAGGCTGTCCTTTGGGGGTTGGTGGGGCAAGGAGATGATGTTCCAGTTTGCTGTGTCCTGAGCAGGTCAGAATTCTCAACAGGGGTGAGGCTCTTCAGGACCTCTGAGCCAGCAGACTCTGACACAGTCGCAGTGTGTCCACTTTCAGGGTCTCTGGAGGCATACCCCACACCCAGCAGGAGCCTCTAGAAGCACAGGAGTATATGTCAAACCCAAAGGCTCTCTGGCATGAGCTCATTGCTTTGTATTAGGACATGTAGATTCCTATTTATTCCCTTCCCCTGGAAACTTACTAAACATTAATCAGATACACGGAAAGTAACAAATCAATAAATTTTCAAAGAAAAGTGAATTACTGTGAACTTTGTATTGCTGCTATAAAATAATACATAGAAAGAGGAGGATGAAAGGAGAAGTCTTTAGGAACTCATGTTGTCTGATGACACAAATTACATTTATAGTAAAGGGGATAATACACAGTCACTGACATGACTAAGGATTTAGTGTGTTAAGTTGCTTTTTTTTAAAACAAACTTTTAAAAAAAGTTTATTTTTAATTGGAGGATAATTGCTTTACAATGTTGTGTCAATTTCTGCCATACAACAACACGAATCAGCCGTAAGTGTACACATACACCCTCCCTCTTGAGCTTCCCTCCCAGTTTCCTGCGTCCCACCCTAAAACAAACTTTTAATTTTAGAATAGTTTGAAATTTATGGAAAAGTTGCAAAGAGTATGCATAGGGTTCCTATACATCCAGTATCCAGTTTCTCCTATTAAAATCTTATATTTATAGTATAGTACATTTGTCACAACTAATGAACCAACATTGATACATTATTATTAATTGAAGTACATATATTATTCAGAATTCCTTGGTTTTATTTACCTAATGTTCTTTTTCTTTCACAGTCCTTTCCAGGATACCACATTATATTCAATAATCATGTCTCCTAAGTCTCCACTTGTCTGGAAGAGTTACTCAGAATTTCCTTTTTCTTGATGACCTTGACAGGTGTGAGGAGTACCAGTCAGATATGTTCTAGAACAATCCTCAATCTGAATTTGTCAAATATTTTCCCTGTGATTAGTATGGAGATACGGTGTCTTGAGAGGAAGACCTCAGAAACAAAAGTGTTCTAGTGTGCTGGTTACCACTGGGGTGTTGTTACTTCTGAGTGTTCTCAGTTTGGAAATATGTGTCTATGAAATAAACTGACAATCAGTTCAGTTCAGTTCAGTTCAGTTGCTCAGTCGTGTCCGACTCTTTGTGACCCCATGAATTGCAAAACGCCAGGCCTCCCTGTCCATCACCAACTCCCAGAGTTCACCCAAACTCATGTGCATTGAGTCAGTGATGCCATCCAGCCATCTCATCCTCTGTCATCCCCTTCTTCTCCTGCCCCCAATCCCTCCCAGCATCAGGGTCTTTTCCAATGAGTCAACTCTTCACAAGAGGTGGCCGAAGTATTGGAGTTTCAGCTTCAACATCAGGCCTTCCAATGAACACCCAGGACTGATCTCCTTTAGGATGGACTGGTTGGATCTCTTTGCAGTCCAAGGGACTCTCAAGAGTCTTCTCCAACACCACAGTTCAAAAGCATCAATTCTTCGGTGCTCAGCTTTCACATCCATACCTGACCACTGGAAAAACCATAGCCTTGGCAGACTAACAGGATAAAAGAATATAAATTCATTAAACTTTAATATTTCACACACAGAAAATAAAATGGAATACCCTCGCCCCTAAATTGGTGAGATTTGAGAACTTACATACCCTCTTAATTGGGGTTCCCTGATGGTTCAGCAGGTAAAGAATCCGCCTGAAATGCAGGAGACACAGGAGAGGTAGGCTTGATCTCTGGGTTGGGAAGATCCCCTGGAGGAGGAAATGGCAACCCATTCCAGTACTCTTGACTGAAAAATCCCATGGACAGAGGAGCCTGGCGGGCCACAATCCAGAGTCACAGAGTTGGACACGACTGGATAGGACTGAGCAACTAATCACGAACATGATGCCATCTTAATAGGGGAAGGGGATGTAGGCAGTTTAGGAAATGATTTTCAGGGAAGGTGAATGGGCTTTTAGAAGAATAGATGGGACATATTGTATGGTGGTTTATGACAAAGTTTGTCTGGCTCTCAGGTCCACTAGTCTGATAGGAGTCAGTGTTCCCTGGTTGATGAACTCCTGTCAAGGGAATTTATGACAATTGAGTTCCTTTTAGAGGATCTGTCTTTAGGCAGATAAGGGGAGTTCAGAGAAAACCTCCTTAACATTGGCTGCTTTTTAAGTGCTTTCAGCTCAAAATAATCAATGTACACAAGTGATATATTTTAGGGGTGGCATGACCTGAACTCTTTCAACAGTAACCCCTTGTATGTACTCATATCTATACTTATTTCTTTATCTGTTTTTATTTATCCGTATTTATATTAGGCTAAACATGAGTTCATGCTGATGATGTTCCTTGTTCCGGAAAGAAAAATGTTGGCAGCAGATGGTGCCTCACAGAAAGTTTCCTTTTAGTCTTGCTCTGATGCTATGTGCCAAATCTACTAAAAAAATCATTGTCCATTCTCTAGGCCTCCTCTGAAGATTAATCTAATCTTGCAATACAGTCTGCATTGAAAAACATGGTTGTTGGAGGCACAAAGCTCTGCATAGAACTGGAAGCACGGTCAGCATTAGAAGAAATAGAGAAGTCAGGCAGCTGGAGCAACAAGCCTGTTCTTTGACCGGGTGGTAGTGAAGAGGTTAAATATGAAGTTTGGATATACTTAGAGAAGTTACTAGAATCACTTTTTTCCTGGTATCACCATTTCAGACAGGCCTTGATGAAGAGAGAAGTGACTCATACGGTAAAGAGGTCATGTTAATAGCAGTTTGTCTTACTTTGGCAGAGATGAGACAGCAGCACCCAGCACTAGTAAGTGGTTATCAGTAAAGCATCTGAAATTTAAAACAAATATTAACGTTCAGGTCTTTTTATGTCTAACTCTTTCTGCATTACAAAAATAATGTCTTCTTTGTTAGCATAGGTCTTTTGCCAAGTTGGTAGAAAGAAAACCTGTGTCATTGACTAGGGTGTCAATGATACGGCGGGAAAGGAAAAGCTCAGTATCTTTCCATTACAGAGGGAGAAGTCTGTGGTGGTCAGGTAGCTAAACATGCAGCTCTCAAGAAATGTTTCTTATAAGTTGAAAAAGGAAGAAATGCATGAGGAGAGCTGTATTTTGCCAACATAAGCTCTATCTGAGCATCTTATAAAAATATCTGAAAGCGTAAACTGACAGGTAAGGAAAATGTGGGAGAACCAGTTTTGAAATACACTAGGAGATGGCACTAAAGATATGCCATAATTTATTATGAAACATTCATAGCCACAAATGTCTGATTTGAGGAACGTTCACTTTTCAGGGAGGGAGAATGACTTAAAAGAAAAAGAAAAAGGAAAGAGAAACCCAGGAAGGAAAAAATGCAGTTGAAGATCTACTACAATAAAAAAAATTAAGAGCGTAATAAGCCTTCAGTGTGTTTTTACAGACTAAAAAGATAAGACTTTATGAACAAATTAATACTACTCTTTTAAACATTATATATGAATAATGCTTACTGGCTCTTCCTCTCCTGTGCACAGAATGTAGCCATGCATGTTGGCTTGCACTAGCTAGCTCTCCTATGTGAGAGTGTGTGTTCAGTTGCTCAGTTATGCCCAGCTCTTTGTGACCCCATGCACTGTAGCCTGCCAAGCTCCTCTGTCCGTGGAATTTTCCAGACAAGAACACTGGAGCAGGCTTCCATTTCCTCCTCTAGGTGATCCTCTCGACTCGGGGACTGATCCCGTGTCAGCTATGTCTCCTGCATTGGGAGGTGGATTCTTTATCACTGAGCCGCCCGGGAAGCATGTGTGAGTACCAGGGTTCAGTTATATTTATCTTGGTGACAGCATTCCTGGTGCACATTGAAAACATAACATATAAATTCCAACAGATTAATCTGAAATTTCTTTGTAATCAAAGCAAGATACTGTTTGCAATTCTATAAACTATAAAAAACTTCCCTGGTGGCTCAGATGGTAAAGAATCTGCCTGCAGTGCAGGAGACCTGGGTTTGATCCCTGGATTGGGAAGATCCCCTGGAGAAGGAAATCGCTCCCCACGCCCATATTATTGCCTGGAGAATTCCATGGACAGAGGAGCCTGGCAGGCTACAGTCCATGGGGTCGCAAAAAAGACTGAGGAACTAACACTTTCATTTCACCTGGCCTATGCAATGGAGTAAAATTTAGAGAAGTATTTTTAGAACTGATCTTGTTTTGTAAACTCTTCATATCCACAGCAGGCCTGTGTATGCATTGGTGAGTGTGTTTCTGTACCTAAGTTTACTAAGGCAAAGGAGCACATAAAATGGATGGTATTGCAGTAAATAGGTGTTTAGAGAAAATGACATCTCATTAAGGAAGGTGTGGTTGCACAGAGAATATTTTATTTCTATTCAAGTTTTTGTGTTCTATACTTCTTGTTTTTTTTTAAATTCATTATTTTTATGATCATTTTGATTCATGAAACACTAATAGTTGAAGCTAATAAGACAATTCGCAAAAGATTTTAGTCATGAGGAATTATGAACCATAGCAGTATTACAGAATTCCCTTGTATTTAGCTATCTTTTGGCAACAATAAAATACTCATCTTTTATGGCTCCAAGTATATCCATGGATAGTGAAGAATGTCCTCTCTTATGTGTGGATGTTTATATTTAATGACTAGAATTTATTGAAAGCTTGCTGTGTGTAAGGTACTATGATAAGATATGCAATAATTTATTCAGTCTTACATAAAGTTACCCCATTTTACAGACGAGAATCTTGGATTTTAAAAGAGATGTGGTTATGACTTACACAGACTGTAGAGTTAGTAAGTATAGAACCAAGTCTTAAAGTCAGGTCTAACAGAAAGAGATCATTCGGAAAGTTTGTACATTGTTCTGATATATTTTTCTATAACCAAAGGGGGAAATCATGCCTAAACAGTGTTATAGTTTTAGTATATAACTGGCTTGGGGCCACTGCGTTGCTTCATCTTGCTCACTCCTAAAGTTCCAGGGATTAAAAATAGTAAGTAAAATTACTCTTAGGGCCCCCCCAAATATTCTGAGCCAAGAGAAAGTTCATGCCTACTGAATTACCAAATTTGGCTGCTGATACCTTTTGTGCTAAAAATAAATAGAAAAGCCATGATTAGGGCCAAATCTCCAAGTCATAAATCAGTTGCAGCAGTGTGCTGGGGGCAAGGGGAATATGGTTTCTTTACAAGTGAGTTCTGCTCTACCATTGGAAATCTTATTTTCAAGTCACTCCCAAAGTCTGAGGATTAAAACTGCTTTAACTCGAGAAAGGGGCCAGGAAGCACAAAGCACTTACCTACATGTAGGCTTAAACTTACTCAGCTCCCAAGACACGCCCTGATGCTTTGTCCTGATGTCTTGTGAGGCACTACCTGAGGGACTCACTAGCATAAGTTTGGTGTAAGCAGTTACGTATAAAAAATTTCATGGATTTCCTACTCCCGATTTTAAGTAATGAGCTTTTCTGTCAATCATCTCTTCACCTATTCGTAGCAACCTCAAGCCTTTTCTGAATTCAGGGCATACTGTTTAGTCAACTAAAACTTTGTCATAATCTAACAGCCAAATCTCATAACAGAAGCAGGGAACACAATAGACTAAAAAGGCTGTTGCTGTTTAGTTGCTATGTTGTGTTCAATTCTTGCAACCCCATGGACTGGAGCCCACCAGGCTCCTCTGTGCATGGGATTTCCCAGGCAAGAATAATACTAGGACGGGTTGCCATTTCTTTTTCCAAGGGATCTTCCTGACCCAGGGATTGAACCCATGTCTCCTGCTTTGGCAGGGGGATTCTTTACACTGAGCCACCTGGGAAGCTCCCTTTAAAAATTTTTTAAAAGTATCTTGACTACTGAGTTTGATTTAAATTAGTCATCTTTATACTGTACTCTGAAGAGTCGGGTTATGGAAGATGAGGTGAGAAAAGAAGGGAGTGTATGTGGATGCTGTGCGTGCTGCTCAGATCCTTCCATTAGAACCAAAGTTCTGAAGAACCAGTCTTCTCTGATGACTGCTGGAATGCTGCTAGCTGACAACCCCCAGCTACCAGTCCTCTCTGGCAGTCACTTCTGGCTGAAGACAGCTCCCTCGTCCCAACTATAGGTCAATCCTGAAGGATCATTCCTCTTTGAGAACACCCAGTAGCGTCACCGAGGCCTTGCTGTGACTGTACTGAACTGCCCCATCCTGCTTCTTTTACTCGCTTTATAGGATCTTACTCCAGAGCACTGTCTAGTAAATTTCCTGTTTTCCTAACTTCCCAGGGAACTGGCGCCTACAGCAATATCAACTAAAACAGCTCTGCTTTTATCATTTATGTTTATGTAGATAAAGCTCAGCTTTATCATAATCACTCATATATTTATAGTCCCCTTAAAGCAAAACAAACTAAAACCTTTGAAAGCCACTGGTCTAACAATTAAACAATGTTATATTAAACCTTATATGAAAAATCATCATTATGGTTTTGTGCAGGGTTAATTTAGGTTAATCTTTACAAACCAACATCCAAGTGTTTTCCTTTCCTAACTGTTTCTTCACCTTTATTTGTATGGTGTGTTTACACATTACTGTTGTGCCTTTTAAAGCTGAAAATACATTAAATGATAGTCATGAATATTTTTGCTATATATGTAAAACCGGGAAAATTTATTGACAGACCAGAGAAAGGCATTTTGTAGATGGCAATAGTCTCAAATATTGAGTTGTTATATATCTCATTCCCCGCTCCCCCCCACAAAAATAATTCTGAAGATTTTGTTTTGAACCAACTATGGTATAAATAATTATACTGTATATAGAATTTTCATTCTTTCCTTAAAAAAACTCACATTAAAAAATATACCATCAGCTAGCTTCTTGTAACACAGGGGTAAACCCATAACAAAAAAGGTCAATGGTCTTGTGGTAAAAATCACTGTATTCTAGCAAAGAATTTCCAGCTGATGAAATCAATGAAAGGGTAAGTGATTGAACTTTGCTGAAAAAAATAACAATTCAAATTTAATAAACATTTGAATGACCAAGTTTTAGATGGCTTCTGCTGAGTTCATTCAATAATTTTAAAGAAGAAATACAGTTTGGCTCATCTAGATCTGGATTTTCCCGGTACTCTATCATCTGGGAAGCTGTAAATCCATCAGGCCTTGGCTTTCTGCTCCAGCAATAAGGATGAGGAAAACACGCTCTTTTTACTCTCAAGTGACTATACCCAAACTTGATGTGGCAGTAATTAACTGACAAGCAGAAAACAACATAAGGAGTCAGAAGGGAGACTCAGGATGCAGGGCTGTGAAAGGGTATTATTTATTAGAAAGAATAACAAAGTATTTTATATACGTGTTATTTAACATATATAATCTGGGCAGCTAGGTCACTCTAGTTGTGAATTTATTCAGGAGCCTAAAATACCAAGCTTAGATACTTGAGAATTCCTGCTCACATTTCTGAGATTTTTAAAGATTAACGTTTAGAAAAGAAAGATCTATTGAAAATACTGGAAAAATATGAAATTTAGGTAGCATGAGTTACCATTTGCATTCTGAAGAAATAGTGATTTCATCAAGCATGACATGAAAATACATTTTTCTTCTAAAAATGTAAGCATAGAGTAGCAATACTGTATATGTATGCAAAAAATAGCAATATTCTTCCATTGAAAGTAAATAAACTTTATAAGTGATAACACATAAATCAATCCATGCTCTTTATGCAAATAGGGTGTATTTTTGGAGTCAAAAAAACTTTAAAGTGCAACCAACTCTAGGTCTTCTTTGTGAATACCTTCTAGGGAGAATATGAATAAATGAAGCTGATTTATTTATTTGGCAAAGATTTTGAGGACATACTGTATGCCAGTCATTGTGTTCGGTGATGCAATTATGAACATGATAGACATGTCTCTGCCTGTGAAGCCTATTGTTTAATGGAAGAAGCTGACCATAAACTTTTACAATATAACATGACAAATGGGGACAGGGGAAACACAGGGTCCTCTGAAAGCACATGAAATACCAAAGTGAAAAGTGAAAGTAAAAGTCGCTCAGTCGTGTCCGACTCTTTGCGACCCCACGGACTATACAGTCTGTCGAATTCTCCAGAATACTGGAGTATGTAGCCATTCCCTTCTCCAGGGGATCTTCCCAAACCAGGTCTCCTGCATTGCAGGTGGATTCTTTACCAGCTGAGCCACAAGGGAAGCCCAAGAATACTGCAGTGGGTAGCCTGTCCCTTCTGCAGCTGATCTTCCCGACCCAGGAATCGAACCAGGGTCTCCTGAATTGCAGGCAGATTCTTTACCAACTGAGCTATCAGGGAAGCCCTATGAAATACCAAAACTGGATTTAAAAGAGGTGGAGAAATTTTCCCCAGGGGACACAATATCTAAATAAGCCTTAAAGCTGTGGATGTGCTGGTCAATTTGGTAGGGAGGAGCTAAAGAAAGAAGGTAAAAGATTTTGGAAGAAAGTACAGCTTTCAGCTGAAAACACAATCAGTATAGTGAGACTTGGGAAGGGAAGGTGGCTGCATAGACAGGTAAGGTATGTTAAGAACCAGTTCACAAAGGGTTCATGAAAACTATACTAAGGACTAAACATTTTATCATAATGGTAACAGGAAGTCACTGAAAAGATTTAGGCCAAGGACGTCAGTCACATTTTAGAAAAATTATTCTGATTATAACATGGAAAAATGAAGGCAGGAGATCAGTGAGGATTCTAAGATAGCAATCTATGGATGGCAGTATGGACTAGGTTAGTGATACTGTGAATGGAAGGAAGTGGCAAGATTTTTTAGGAGGTAAAACAAGGTGAAAGAGTGATAGGTTACATGTGGGCTGTGTAGGAGGCAATCGTGTCGTTCGCTAAGACTAGAAACACAGGAAGAAGAAAATGGGAAAAAGATGCCGAGTTCCTTTTCTGGACATGTTAAATTTTGGGTACTAAGGGATAAGCAAGAACAGATGTTGGGCAAGCAGTTGAATGTATGAATCTGATATTCTGCATAGAACTCTCTGAAATGGAGATGTAGACTGGAGAGCTGTTAGTGTGAAATGGTAACTGAAGCCATGGGAGTGGTGGTATTGCTCAAGGTAATATGTAGACCCATGAAAGAACAGTCTGGAACATCAAAAATCAAGGGTTGGGCAGAGAAACTGTTATTGTTCAGTCACTAAGTCGTGTCCAACTCTTTTCATCACCATGGACTGCAGCACACCAGGCTTCCCTGTCCTTCACTGTCTCCCTGAGTTTGCTCAAACTCGTGTCCATTGTGTCAGTGATGCCATCCAGCCAACTGTCACCCCTTTCTCCTCTTGCCTTCCATCATTCCCAGCATCAGGGTCTTTTCCAATGAGTCAGCTCTTTCCATCAGGTGGCTGCTGTATTGGAGTTTCAGCTTCAGCGTCAGTCCTTCCAATGAATATTCAGGGTTGATTTCCCTTAGGATTGAACTGATTTGATCTCCTTGCTGTCCAAGGGACTCTCAAGAGTCTTCTCCAACCACAGTTCAAAAGCATCAATTCTCTGGCACTCAGCCTTCTTTATGGTCCAACTCTCACATCCATATATGACTACTGGAAAAACCATAGCTTTGACTATACGGACCTTTGTTGGCAAAGTGATGTTTCTGCTTTTTAATACACTGTCTAGGTTTGTCATAGCTTTCCTTCCAAGGAGCAAGCGTATTCTAATTTCATGGCTGCAGTCACCATCTGCAGTGATTTTTTGGAGCCCAAGAAAATAAAATTAGTCTCTGTTTCCATTTTCCCCCCATCTATTTGCCATGAAATGATGAGACCAGATGTCATGATCTTAGTTTTCTCAATGTTGAGTTTTAAACCAGCTGTTTCACTCTCCTCTTTCACTCTCATCAAGAGGCTCTTTAGTTCTTCTTCACTTTCCACCATTAGAGTGGTATCATCTGCATATCTGGGGTTATTGATATTTCTCCCTACAATCTTGATTCCAGCTTGTGCTTCATCCAGCCTAGCATTTCGCTTGATGTACTCTGCATAGAAGTTAAATAAGCAGGGTGACAATATACAGCCTTGACGTACTCCTTTCTCAATTTTTAACCAGTTCATTATTCCATGTCTGGTTCTAACTGTTGCTTCTTGAACAGCATATAGGTTTCTCAGGAGACAGCTAAGGTGGTCTGGTACTCCAATCTCTTGAACAATTTTCCAGTTTGTTGTGATCCACATTATCAAAGGCTTTAGTGTAGTCAATGAAGTAAATGTTTTTCTGGAATTCCCTTGCTTTTTCTGTGATCCAGCGGATGTTGGCGATTTGATCTCTGGTTCCTCTGCCTTTTCTAAATCCAGCTTGTACATCTGGAAGTTGTTGGTTCACGTACTGCTAAAGCTGAGCTTGAAGGATTTTGAGTGTTAACCTTACTAACATGTGAAATGAACACAACTGTACGGCAGAGAAACAGGACTTAGAAAATATTCAGTCCAGCAATAATCCTGAAGCAATAGTTTGTACATTAGTTGATATTCTTCTTGGCCAATTCTAGTACTAGAAGTACTAACAAGTATGACAGTCTGATTTTTTAAATTCTTATTTCACCCTGTCAAGCCATTAATTCACAATGAAAACTTCTAAAATAAACTGAAATCAATAAACATTTGTAAAATAATTAAAATAATAACTAAAATATGTAATTATAGAATCACAAACCAGACAAACAGCCCTTGATTGCTCAAATACCCAGCTTTGATTATTTTGAGCTTAATACTTTACAACAGACCTTATGCTGTAATTTGCTCTCTCTCAGTTCTGTAACTGTTTCTTATTTCCTGATCATTTGGATAGTCTTTAATAGATTGGCAGTTTAGTGATAGCCCAGGAAGATTTTCTCTGATCAAAACGTGATTAAATAGAGATACACTTTGGTCAGAAGACAACTATGGTCCATAGTTCCCACATGGAAAAGATTCAAATGCAATTTTGGATGGGTCTGTGGGGATTTGCCTTGATATACTTCCTTTATGTTTTTAAGAGTAGAAATGGAAATGTGGCCTCTAGAGTGGCTAATCAGTGATGTGCTGATGATACATGTTCAACAACTGGCTTCCCACAAAAAAAGAGCCCTGATTTGTTGTGTTTGCCAATTATAGTGTAAATACTCCCTTCATATTCAATGTCAGGCTACCAACTTGATGTCACTGAAGGCAAAGAGGGATTAAATGTATATAGTTGGCTTTTGCAAGCCAGTGTAAGCTGGCTCCAGCACACTAGTGAACTAAGAATGATCTGACTGGTGGCCAGGAATGGAAAAATACCTTGCATATGAGTTCAGCATATGAGACAACTGAATTCTACATAACTTAGTTTTTCCTTTAGTGAAAATTGATTTATTCATCTACAGTCAGTTTACTTATAGGTCTTGACCTTTTCCTTTTGAATAGAGGTATGAGTGATATATACATACACAAACCTAATAATATAGCACTATAATTTCTCTTTATTCATAGTAATAGTAGTTTCTAAAATTGCCTTGTGTCTGAGATTGAAATGATTGAGAATGTTTGTGAATCAATTCCTTATACCATGAACCAAAGAAATGACCAGTTTCTTTTTATTTCAAGATATCAGTATAATTTGCATTCTAATACCTTTCATAAAAGAAAATATTTTATTTCCATCAAATGAGCAAAGTTTGTTTTTTCCCTATTAAAGCAAATTATTTGTTGGTATGCTCTTCTAATAATATATGCAGAAAGGATAGCATCAAAATATCTCATTTCTTTATAGAATTTAATATACATCCTATTAACAGCAGTGTACAGATGTATAATATTTGACAATTAAAAATT
>NW_011494961.1:4805645-4830778 GCF_000754665.1 Bison bison bison
CTTTTAAAAATATTTTCAATATTAGCTCTGGTAGAACCAGAGCTGCTATTATGCATACTATTTCTTTTTTACATTCCAAAAGGAAATTAAAACTTCTAGTAGTATTACAAAGGAATACACTTTTAAATATTGAATGCAGATATACAAAATCTCATGACTTCTGTTAAAAACCTCGCAACTCTACTGGACACGAATAATGTCAAATAACTTGCTCTTATGCCAGGTTCATAAAGGTTACTATTAAAAATACTGCAAACCCAGTAAAAACACAATGTATAGTACAAAGTCTTTTTTCAAAGTCAAACTTTAAAAGATCTGTATTTACACAAAGGAATAATATTTTTTAGTGCCCTCTGATTGGTACTGTTGTTCAGGATAATCTAATTTTAAAAATCTAAATTGAACATTTTCATCATTTTTCTGCTTCAGTATGGAAGATGCTGAGGACATACAGAATAAATTTTAGAAACAGGACTGGGTAAAAACTTTATAAAGTAGAATAGTAAACATTTTACACACTTTAGTTATTGCCCTGCCAAAGATAAAAATAACCCATTGCTCCATCTTCCTCTATTTAACTTTCTAGATAACTATCTCAAATACCTATCTTTTGTCTACATAGAAAGTTTTTTTAGACCAAAGTATAAAGATTTTAGATTTTTTTTTAACAAAATCCAAAATATCAGTAAGCCGTTTTTCATTTTCTAAATATGTTTACAGAAATGCTATTTTTCAATATAAAACCCCAAAGTGTTGAATTAAGACACATTAATAACATGCCTGGCCAATTACTGACTTGACTTTAGCATTAGAGGAATATGATACAATTGGCTGTTGAGTTCCAAATTTAAGCATTTGGTTTTATATTGTAATACTGTAATGTCTAATACAGATATTAAAGAAAATGAGCTTTTTCTTTTAAAAAAAGGAATAATAAAGAATTTCAGCCATAATACAAATCAACTTTGAGGGGAAAATCCATATCAAGATAGGAAATAGATTTTTAAAATCTTAGACTAATTGCTATAAAAGAATTATAAAAATGTAAATTTCTAAAAAAAATACACTGAAAATGTTTATCTAGGAAAAAATACAAGGAAAATATTCACTACTATGGGGTACAGTCAACTATGGACCTGGCTTATGAGCCTTTAAAAATTCACAAAAACTAATTAGCACCAAAATTGTCTAAAACTCCAAATGATATACTGAAGTAATTCCAAGCCCAAGTATTACATTATAAAAAAGTTATATTTAACTTGGGAAGTTTTCCCAGTTATAATAAATATATTTCTTTACAATCTTTAGAAAATGTGCTAGCTTTACCAATTTTCAAAATATTAAGGTAGTGTATAGAAGTTGTCATTTACATTAGTTTTGGCTGAGCAGGGACAATGGAAATTCAAGTTATTTCCCAGAAAATATGGATTTATTTGGTTGGGGTAAGTGAAGAGCAATTCTCCAGTCAAAATTTTTCACTCCCTGTTTCACCCTTTTTCTTCTAAAATGTTTTATTAGAGCTTTTACAAGATCTATATTGTCTGATTTGAATTTTGTATCCTATTTTCCCTGCTCACTTTTTGGTGTTATTTAAGGTCTGGCATGGGAATAGGAGTATTTACAAGTGGGCACAGATCACAGTAGTTAAACAAGAGTTATGAATAAGCTACTATATATATTCAACCCTCTTAAAATCAAGTTGAATTTAATTTTAAACATCAACTTACAAATTTAATTGCAAAACAACAACACACAATTTGAAACAAGGCAAACTTTTCAGCCTTTATGTAGTGAAATATATAACTTCACTAATTACATATCTGGCTACCAAATGTCAAACCAAATGTTCATTTGGCCATATTTTACTGCTGCACATAAATAATGACAAGGCAAAGAAGAGCAACTAGTCCGAAGGCTGGTAGGCCAAGGAACCACAGCATAACCCAAAAGAAAATGACTATTACTGGTTCTACAATTTGTTCTCCAAAATACATCCTTGTGAAGCCCATGTTGAGGAGGCTTTTGTTCAGTTCACCAAAAAGTGTTCCCATCTTTTTGTAGTCATCTCCCACAGGCTCGCCAGTGTGGTTTTGTGATTCTTCAATATCCTTTGAAAAACAAAAACAAGACAAAATATAAACATAAAATGAGAAACAGGTGAAGGTCTTTTAAGAATAATGATCATTTCATAGTTCTTTATCTTCCAGAGTATGTACTGGGCATACTTGTGATAACCATTCGATAATACCTGGGAATGTTCCTTTTGATTGTCACCCAGAAGAGCTGTGACTGTGATCACCTTTCAAGAATATGGAAAGCACTGATTTATTGATTTATGTGGCCTTGACATTGACTGGACACTCAACTACTAGAACACAGATTTACAAGATGAAGGAAGTAGCTGATCATTTCATTTTCTAGCTCCCTGGAATTGCACACAACAACTTATTAAGTGAAAAATCATGTTCGTATTGTTCTTATCAATGATTGTGATTACTGAACAACCTTTTTATACCAATCTGCTGTTCAGAGGCAGGCTCTGGATTGCTCTGTCCTGCTAAGTAAGCTTCTTTTCAGTCCATTCATTTGACACTAAGACTTCAATGACCCAGCCTCCTCTCTCTGGAGTAGAGCTTGCTGCTACCGTTGAGCAATTCTCAGCTATTATGTCTGTGATCTTTCGATTTTAGCTGGGAAGCTAAGAATTCAGTGTAGGTCCTTGATGTCCTAAATGCTTATTAATCTCATTAGAAGAAACATACAGTTTCCACATAGGAATAATTTTGTATAATAAGCCTAAAAGTTTACCTACATATCAGTTCCCCAGAAAATGTCCATGTGTACCCAATTATACATACCAAAAATTATGTACTATTTCTATTACCTCTCAGTCTTATTACAATTAGGGTCTTTATACTACTATCTTTGCTGCCAAGTCACTTCAGTCGTGTCCGACTCTGTGCGACCCCATAGACGGCAGCCCACCAGGCTCTGCTGCCCCTGGGATTCTCTAGGCAAGAACACTGGAGTGGGTTGCCATTTCCTTCTCCAATGCAGGAAAGTGAAAAGTCAAAGTTAAGTCGCTCAGTCATGTCCGACTCTTTGCGACCCCATGGGCTGCAGCCCACCAGGCTCCTCCATCCGTGGGATTTTCCAGGCAAGAGTACTGGAGTGGGGTGCCATTGCCTTCTAGTAGATAGATATTAAGTTACTATCTCTCAGCTTCAACCCTACTCTTTGAAATTCTACAAACATATCTGGTTCCCTGTTAGGCTCTTCCAGTAGAGGAACTAGAGAGACACTGCACAGCAAGAGGAGGAGGAAGGGGCTTGCTCTTTCTTGTTTGCCTCTCATGGGTTTCTTGGTCCTCTTGGTCTCCAGTGATAGTTCACTCTGGCGGTAGTAGGTCCTTCTGGTAGCAGCTACTGATTTCAGTTTAGTGACTTCCCAGCACCTGCAGAAACTATCTCAATGTGCCTTCCTGAGACACCAGATCAAACCTGTGGGTTCCTTTCCCTCAGATCTCTGGTCCCCAGGGTCTGTGGTGTTCCTCCTTTGAGCTCAGAAACACCAGTACCAGGTGGGCGGTGATTGGCTCTTGGAAGCCTGAGTCTCAGCTGCGTGTCATGGGGCCTTCCCCAGTTTTCTCAGTTTTAGTAATTCTCTCTCTTCTCTGCTTCCTCAGGCCCAGGAGTGGTGGCTGGTTCCTGGTGTTACTACCTGTGGCACTCTAGCCTACTAAAGTGGTTTTTAAAACTTGATATGTTAGACTCCCTTGGAGGGCTCTGAAAGCCCACTGCCAGGGTTTCTGATTCAGTAAGCCACAATTGGGGCTTGGAGTCTGAGAATTTGCACTTCTAACAAGTTTCCAGGTAATGCTTATGATGCTGGTATTTTTTTTACATCTTTTGACTATCACTGCCTTCATGTTTTTGCCTTTCCTGTTCTTCAATGCCTGCTTAACAATTCTTTGTATTAACTTATCTTTGTTAAAATAATTGGTATAGTTTCTCTCTTTTCACTAGCCCCTAATTTGGTCACAAAAGAAAACCTATGTCACAGTGACACAGTTGTAATTATAATTTATTAAACCTAATCTCTTTTAGGCATGATGATTCAAATCAGTAATTATTTATTGAACATATACTTGCTCATAGTAGGTGCAAGATAGAAAATTGGAGTTGGTGATGGACAGGGAGGCCTGGCGTGCTGCGATTCATGGGGTCGCAAAGAGTCGGACATGACTGAGTGACTGAACTGAACTGAAAAAGACGACTTTGGGTATAGAGTTTCATATAATAACAAGTAAATATTAAAAGCTACTAAGTAGGCTGTCTAGGCCAGAAAATAGTTAATTAACTTAACTTGAGACACACTTCAAACACATGAATTGGACTTAGATTCCTTTAGTAGAAACCAAAACTTAATCATTTCAGTAATCAATAAGTAAATAACTAAAAATATTTTTTCACTTAAATGCATTATTTTTTATTCTACATAATAGTTTATATATATAAGGAAAAATGCAAAAAATCTAACTTTTATGTGCAATAGTCAGAAAAAATGATTTTCAGTGTTTCACTGAAGTGTTTCACTTAAAGTGTTTCATTTTAAGGCAGTGTTTTCCCATATAATAGTAATTTATGTTGAGTACAGAGTATCATTGATGTAATGAAAAAATAAGACTCAATGGGGCATCATTGTTAAATGTATATAAGTTTAAGCCAGAATTACTTTTGAGTTAATCTATACATATAATTTAATAAATTACTTTTGGATTTTAATTTCTACCAAAAAAAGAATGAGAAAAACAAAATGTTGTTGAGATATTTGGAGAGTTTAAATCTAGGCTCCCAACACTTAAACTGAATGACCTTGATCAAACTACTTCAGTTTCTTGAGCTTCAGTTTTCTAATCCATAAAATGGGATTTTATGAATCCTTTTTGATACTGATAATATACTCGTGAATTATAATTTATTTGTTAACCTTTCCTTATTTTTTGTATTTTAACTTTTAAATTATATTTTTGTTCACTGATGTGCTGTGATTAATTTTGTTTCTTAGCTTCTCATACTTTTTAATGTGTTCCTCAATAATACACTATATTAAAAAAGAAAAACAAAAATCTTGAGATTTTTTTTGTACTTACTTGAGATTAAGGCTTTCTTTTCTTTAGGACAGAACTCAAAGAGTTCTTGATTTAGTTTGTAATTCTTCTGTTCCCTCAGCTTCTCTTCTACTCCAGTGTCTATCATTGCTGGTATCATTTTTGGCCTCTTTCTTTATTTTTTAATTTCTTTTTTTCTTTTTTACCACCTCTAATTTCTTTTAATCTATGCACTTATTGTACTTTGGGGTTTTCTGTTGTTACTGAAGCTTTTTAAAACTTTTTCAGTATATTTGTGGTTTTAGTACAAAGTGAGTACCCTAATCTAAAACGGTTCTTTCTGAAGATTCACTTTAAATTCTTCTACAAACTGTTTGTGGGTTTTTCAGGGGAAGAAGTAGGTGTTGCAATGCTCAGTTAACTCCTCGAGGCCAGGGGGAGAGGCAGCAGTCTGAGATCCAGGGAGCAGCTAGGGGGACGGGGACTAGAGATGGGAGGCCAACTGGCCTGGGGATGCTGTGGCTGTGGCAGCCTGCTGCTGCTTCTTTTTTTTTTTAATATGAAAAATTTCAAACACAAAATTAGAGAAAATAGTACAATGAACCCCTAAGTACCTATCAACCAGATAAAATAATTACTAAATATCTGCCACCTTACAGAAGCATTTAATCTGGGCAATCTGAAGGAGAAAAAAAAGTTACTAGAAGAATGCCTAAAAGTGGCATATCTTCACAAATAAAGTTCTCTGGAAACATCAACGATATTCAGCAAAGAACTGGATAAAGGTTCAAATAACCCTAGAGGAAAGACACTTAAAGACATGGAAAAGAAAACAGGCAGCATTCTTAAATCACTGACATTACAGTCAGTCTCACTACAGTGTTTTCTGTATCAGTAAATATCTGTTGAATACATGGGGAGAATTTATCTTGTGGCTGGCAAGCATTAGAGCAATATCTTGACAGATTTTTACCTACCTGCTCCACTTCTTGCCAAACAAAAAGATGGCCTTATTTTTTCCAAATATTATTTGGATTATTTATATTTTATATTTATATTATTTGTATTATTTATACTTGTAATCTCAAAGCAATTATATATTTTTATGGAATTATCAGTATGTTTTGTTGTGGATATTATTAAGATCCACTTACTTTTTCCTTAATCCAGACCAAACCTTAATCCAGTCCATATTCTTTACCTGAGGAAACCCCATCTATAGCTTCAGAGATGACAAGTCTAAGAGTAATCCCCTGTCCTTTATGAGAAGCTGGCCTTGGAAAGGGCATGGGATCTACTTTGGACTGATGACTTTTGAGTGTCTTCTGGGGAAAATTCTTTCAAGCTCTTCTGATACAACTTTGGACAGTGATTCTTAACACTTTAGGAGAAATAGAAGAACTATTTCTGCACAGATAGACAGTAAGTAAAGAGAATTTACTATATTTGGATTAGCTTTCCATCACTGCCATATGAAATTAGTACAAACTTAGTGACTTAAAATGACACGAATGTATCACTGTTTTCTAACCTGTTTTGCAGGTGAGAAGTCAAAACTGGCAGGCTTGTTTCTTTCTGGAGGCTCAAGTAAAGAATCCATTTCTCTACTTTTTCTAGCTGCTAGAGGGTGTCCCTCTTACTTGGCTCCTAGTCCCCTTCCTCCACCTTCAAATCCAGCAACATTGTAACTCTCAGACCATCCTTCTGTAGTTAACTTTTTCCTCTGACCATAACAGGGTAAGGTTTTCTGTGTTTAAGGACCAATGTGATTAAGTTTAGTCCACTTAGATAATCCAGGTTCATTTTCCCATCTCAAAGTCCTTAAATTTGATCATATCTACAAAATCTTTTTTGCCATGTAAGATATCATATTCATAGGTACCAAGGATTAAGATGTGGACATCTTTGAGGGGGGAGAAACCATTATTCTACCCACCTCAATATTTAATTTTAAAATTATTTCTTTATAGATCTACTTTCTGTCACTATCTATGATAGGAGGGGTAAGGTCACTGAAGACAAGAACCATATAAATTCAAAAAAGAGTACTTATTATACTACATTATGCCTGGCCCTTAGCAGGCTCATAATAAATATTTGTTGAATGAACAATAGAAATATTCTATAATAATAACATATTAGGCAAAAAGCTCCTCAAAAATAAAAACAAAATTTACAAACAACATCAATTATTTTATTTCCCCATGAGTACATCTGTGAATTTGTTCAAATACATATAAATAAATTTTAGAGAGACTGTAAGATATAGTAGCTGTTAGCTAAAATTTACATGCTTAGTTCATTTGCTAAACAACTGTACTTTAAGAGCAGAGGCTAATATGAACAGATGAGTTCTTAAGTCCCTGACTTAGTCAGAGGTCTACAGTTTTCGAGTGCTCAGTGCCTACTCTGTGGCACGCACTGTGCTGTACGCGCGTTTCCTTGTGTCGTCTTTCCAACAGGCTGTGAGGGAGGCACTATGATTTTCGCCATTTGCAGATAAGGAAACTAAGTTTCAGAGGAGTTAAATGTTGGCCACTGACTTATATTAGTAATTGAAGGAGCTATGATATGAACTCCGACATTCTTACTCCAGAGACCACACCAGTAATCCCTATGTTATACTCTCTCCAGGTATTATATTATTAATAGCTAACATCTGTGTAATGTAAGCTTTCAGAGAACTTCTACATATTTGATCTCTGAAAAAAGAAAAACTATGTAAACACATTTTCATTTTTCACAGAAAGAGTACATTTAACACAGTGAAATGAACATCAGTATCTTTCTGTGCTTTACATCTTCTCCCAGTTTACAGCACACTTGAAGTGAGTTTTATCAAGCATAAAATTGCTCAAATTTTAATTTCTGTCTTATAGAACAATTTAGACAAGGTAAAGCTATTTGCAGCAGTTTAGTAAATCTTTTTATAGTCTATTCAGTATTGACTAGAATTCAGATTCAAATGCAAAAAAGAGAGACTCCAAGCAAGAATGAGGAGATACGCTTGGCAGAGTTGCAATAAGGCAAAAACCCAAACCAACCAACCAAATACACACACACACACACAAAACTCTTCACACATAACACACACCAATATGAAAATGTAGATGGCATTTCTCCCATCCTAACATTAATCACTTTGTATCTTTGCCAAATTTTATTCTTTGTATGTGAGGTCCCAATGGAAGAATATTTATCAAATGACAGTTTACTTCATGATCATATAATAGTACAGACCATGACATGCACATTAAATAGTGATGTTATTATTTTGTCCATAATTAATGACATACGAGTGTTATAACTGACTGAAAATCTCTTAAAACTATGCAGAATTAGTGATGAGAAATTAAAGGTGAGCCCTGAAATCATCATAGGATTTTTGAGAGCAAAGAATCTTTAAGGATAATTAAAGTCTCTTACTTCAGAAACAAGAAATAAGAGGTTAAATCAGACAATCATCACTCAGTGTATGGTAACTAATATTATTACTACATTTTTGGTAGAAATTATATCTTGTGATTTTTTTTTAATTTTGTTTTCTTTCTACTTTAACATGCTGCCTCATACCTTAGTGATTATCTTTCTTGTGATAATTAAATTCAGCTGTGTTTTTCTCCATGTGTTATGACAACTTAATCATATAGAAGGTGAGGTGGGATGTTTTCTATGGCACAACCTTATCTATGGAACAATCTGTGCACATTAGTATGGCAGAATCTGCTTATTCACTTTAAGAAGAGTACAAGCTACATTTTGTAAACAGGTTTTCACTGAGTGGGTAACAATTCAAGATTCACTTTCAACTGTTTTTTTCCGAGTGTAATATTGGAAGTCTGCTGGTTTTGCCTGTCTGGTTTTTATTCTACTTTCTTCTGTTGATATCATCTTGATTTAACCTTGGGAAAATCCTCCCCCACCTACTCTTGGTTCCTGTGTTCTGCTGGAATGTGTGCCCACTCCCAAGTTCCAGGCCTGGTCACTCAGAACATTTCGTTTCCTTGAGCACATGATTAGTTAAGGAATGAGCATATAACCCAAGACAGGCCAGTGAAAGTTCTACCTAAGATGTTTGCTGCAACTACTGATAAACGGGCATCCCCCCTCCCCAGCTGGTAACGGTTAGCTGCTAAGGTGTAGAGCCTCTTATTACAATGAGGAGGAAGCTTGCTATGAATGAAGTCAATATAAAATAAAGCCAAGAAATGACATAGTGGATATTGTCTGAATACTTGAATCCAGCTAGGGCATCTACCTCTGTTTCTTGTTTGTTTTTTAAAAATAACATGAGCCAATAAATTCCTATTTTGCAAAATCTAGTAAAAGTTGAATTTTTGTCACTTGGAACTGAGAGTTCTGATGATGATGATGATGATGATCAAAGTAGTTAACAGCTACCATTAGAGACTTCCCTGGTGGTCCAGTGGTTAAACCTCCACCCTTCCAACCCAGGGAGCGTGAGTTCCATCCCTGGCTGGGGAACTAAGATTAGGCATGCCTCAGGGCATCGCAAAAAGAAGAAAAGTAGCAATAGCTTCCATTAACTGAATGTCTACTATATGCTAGATACTGTGCCAAGTGCTTTATATTCATTATGCTATTTAATCATTATTTATTATAATAAGTATTATTAGCTAATTTCAAAGCCCTGTGTTAATTATAGTGCTCAAGAACTTCCTCATTAATTTGGTTTTATTGTTACTAGCAATAATTAACATGAAGAATATATTAATAATATTAAAAAATAATAATGGGGTTAGGCAAGTAGAAAATTTTAGATAACTTCTTGAAAGGTTTTAAAAACTACACAAGAATAAACCAACAAAACACTGTAGAGCAATTTCCCTCCAATTAAAAAATAAATAAATAAAAATGGGTAAATGGTGACTGTATTCAGATAACACAAAGAGTAAAGACTAAAATGCTGATTTCTTCTTGCTACTTTAGGTTAACCTTCCTGAGTTGTCAAGCAGAGCCAGCCTCAATAACCCAAGTCCATGGAAATCATAACTGAGAAGGTAAACTTATAAATGCACAGCGAGCAAAAGGGGAATGATTTTTGGATGATGTGAAGTGAAAGTTGCTCAGTCATGTCCGACTCTTTGTGACCAGGTCAGAATACTGGAGTGGGTAGCTATTCCCTTTTCCAGGGGATCTTCCCAACCCAGGGATTGAACCCAGGTCTCCCGTATTGCAGGTGGATTCTTCACCGGCTGAGCCAATAGGGAAACCCAGAAGAAGGTCTTCCCTAACTGGGAAGTGAACCCGGGCATGGTGGTGAGAGTGCCGAAACCTAACCACTAGACCGATAGCACATAGTAACCTGTAGACTGAGGCTTATTAAATGAATGAAGAAATGAACGAATGAATGAACAACTCCTAAATCTTTCTGCAACTTCTCCTTTCAACTGTTTTTTCAACTCTAGGTTTTCCCTGCTATCCAAAAGTAGAGTGTTCCTATGAAACCTTCGGTAAACTGAAGTGGTATAAAGCAAAGAAGCAATTATCTTAGGGCACATCTTGGTATTAATAATAGATACATAAAACAAACTGAGAAAAAGCACAGATGCTCACAGACACAATTCAGAGCGCCAGTGGCCTGATGCTGAGTGTAGTTCCTGAGGAAGGAGCCTGGTGTGGTCACTCTAGCTACTTGGGAGTGTGCTGCCCTCAAACAGTTCACTACAAACAAAAACTGAATGCTGTTTTTGCTTTAGACTTTTTTTTTCTTATAAGAAAAAATACTCTTTGGATTTCTTTGCTCATCAAAAACAGGTACCAACTTTCACAAAGTGAAGTGGTGCAAAGCAAATTTTTGAAAGCAGGGACTACCTGTATGTACTCCCACTAACTTCTTTTCAACTTTACTGGGATTGTACTTCTTCACTTTTCTCCTTCAGCTTGAGCTCTATGACCCAAATCTCTTTAAAATTTAAAACTCCATTGTCTTACGGGGAAACTCTAATTTTGGAATAAGAATTATTTTCTATGTCTGTACCTGAGTACCTGTGGTGCTGGAGAAAGTTATACCATAGGGTACCAACAGTTTATGACAACCCTAAACAGATCTTCAAGTACATTCCTATTTCATTTCTCTGCTGAATGTTTTTGTTTTTGTTTTTTTTTTTTTTGCTCTTTACACAGAGCTATTTCAGATCTCTTTTAAAAATCTTCAACTGCCTCCTACTCCTTTCGCCCTCTCCTCCAGCAAATTGCTTGACCTCCTATTTCTCAGGAAAAAGAGAAGTCAGAAGAATTTCCTTAACTTTGTGATACTAAATGTATCAGCTACCAAAGTTTATGTCCATCTTTTCTCCTCTTTCGTTACAAATACAGAAACAAGGAAGTATTCCTTTTCCATTACCCCTCTGTCTCATATATATTCAGTCTTTCCCTCTGTTGGCTCCTTCTCATCAGTATTTAGACATGCTTACATTTTCCTCCATTAATGCCACTAGCTCTGCCTGGCCTTTTCTTCTTCATAACCAAACTGTTTGAAACAATTCCCTCTGCTTGTTTCCATTTTTTTAATCTTTGTCAGGAACTGTGAAGGGACTGGTGTTTCACCCCAGCAGTTCCCAACCTTTTTGGCACCAGGGACTGGTTTCGTGGAGACAGTTTTTCCATGGACCAGGGCTGGGGTGGGGGAAGGGATGGTCCACGCAGACTGTATTATTGTGCGCTTTATTTCTAGTCTGTGGTGATCTCAGGATATTCTGCCTTGACTTTAGGGTTAGGGTGCAAGCTCCTATGGGATCTAACGCCACTGCTGATCTGATGGGGGTGGCGCTCAGGTGATAATGCAGGAGATGGGGAGCAGCCACAAACACAGATGAAGCTTCACTCACTTGCCCTCCACTCACCTCCTGTTTTGAGACCTGGGACTGGGGACTCCTGTTTTATCCTCCAAGTTAGGATCCCTGTCTTGGCGTCAGGGATATTGGTACCAGACACAAGTCTCCTGGGTCAGAGAGAAATGACTTCACTACTCATGCCACAAGAAGCGGCCTGAGTTTCATGTTGACGTTGGTTCTCTTTAAGTCCCACAGGGTGACAGAGTAGCCAAGCAGATGCTGCATGCAGTGCGTTTCTGTCACAGCTGAGGGACTTTGAGCTTAGGGAACTCTCATCTTTTATAATGGGCTGTAAGCAAATCTGCCTGACGTTTGTCCCGGGGGAGACATCATCTTTATTACACTGGGTGGCAAACAGTCTGTCCTCTACTCTGAAAGGAGACACTATTCCTATCTTCCAAGTCCGTTCATTTAGCAAACATCTTTGAAAAACAGTCCTTAACAAAAGTTCTCAATGCAAGAGACCCATGGAGAATTGCTCCTAACAATTTTCCAATCAGACCTCAACTTCTGTTGGCTTCTGTTCTTTTATACCACCAAAACAGCTCTTGTAAAGATTACCAATAAACTGCCATATCAATAAATTAAGAGATCTGTTAGGGGGCAGTCCCTGGCAGTCCAGTGGTTAGGACTGTGTGCTTTCACTGCTGGGGGCTCAGGTTCAGTCCCTGATCAGGCAACTAGGATCCAACAAGTTGTGCAGCATGGCCAAAAAAAAAAACAAAAAACCCAAAAAACAAACAGAAAAAAGTTTTTCAGTTCTCATCTGATTCAACTTCTAAGCAGAATTACATCTACTTCTGCTTCATTGACTATGCTAAAGCCTTTGACTCTGTGCATCACAACAAACTGTGGAAAATTCTTCAAGAGATGGGAATACCAGACCACCTTACCTGTCTCCTGAGAAATGTGTATGCAGGTCAAGAAGCAACAGTTAGAACTGGACATGGAACAATGGACTAGCTCAAAATTGGGAAAGGAGTTATGTCAAGGCTGTATATTGTCATCCTGCTTATTTAATTTATATGCAGAGTACATTATGTGAAATGCTGGACTGGATGAAGCATAAGCTGTAATCAAGACTGGTGGGAGAAATATCAATAACATCAGATATACAGATGACACCACCCTTATAGCAGAAAGCAAAGAGGAACTAAAGAGCTTCTTGATGAAGGTGAAAGAGGAGAGCGAAAAAGCTGGCTCAAAACTCAACATTCACAAACCTAAGATCATGGCATCTGGTCCCATCACTTCATGGCAAATAGATGGGGAAACAATGAAAACAGTGATAGACTTTATTTTCTTCGGTTCCAAAATCACTGCAGATGGGGACTGCAGCAATGAAATTAAGATGCTTGCTCCTTGGAAGAAAAGCTATGACTAACCTAGACAGCATATTAAAAAGCAGAGACATTACTTTGCCAACAAAGGTCCATATAGTCAAAGCTATGGTTTTTCCAGTAGCCATGTATGGATGTGAGAGCTGGACCATAAAGAAAGCTGAGTGCCGAAGAATTGATGCTTTTGAACTGTGGTGTTGGAGAAGACTCTTAAGAGTTCCTTGGACAGTAAGGAGATCAAGTCGGTCAATTCTAAAAGAAATCAATCCTGAATATTCATTGGAAGGACTGATGCTAAAACTCAAGTTCCAATACTTTGGCTACCTGATGCGAAGAGCCAACTCATTAGAAAAGACCCTGATGCTGGGAAAGACTGAAGGCAGGAGGAGAAGGGGACAACAGAGGATGAGATGGTTGGATGGCATCACTGTCTCAACTGACTTGAATTTGAGCAAACTCCGGGAAACAATGAAGGACAGGGAAGCCTGGTATGCTGCAGTCTGCAAGGTCGTAAAGAGTCAGATACGACTGAGCGACTGAACAGCAACAACTTTTTCTTTTCTTCTGAATTATATGGTATTATTCTATTTTTCTCTCTCTGGCCACGGTTTTCTCAGTCTGCTTTGTGAGGTCACCATCCCCAACCTAGCTATTAAGTATCGATCCTCAACCTCTGGTCTTAAGCTTTCATCTCTTTTCTCTCCATATTTTCTTCCCAAATAAGCTCAATCAAATTTTACAGTTTCAATTACCACCAGTACATTAATTACTTAAACATTATATCCAGCTCAGACCTTTCTTCTGCACTCTAAAACCATATATTCAACATTTACACTTGGATATCTTGAATATGGGCTTCCCAGGTGGCGCTAGTGGTAAAGAACCCACCTGCCAACGTAGGAGACCTAAGAGATGCAGGTTTGATCCCTAGGTTGGGAAGATCCCCTGGAGGAGGGCATGGCAACCCACTCCAGTATTCTTGTCTAGAGAATCCCTGTAGACAGAGGAGCCTGGCAGGCTACAGTCCACATGCTTGCAAAGACTGACTGACACAACTCGTAGTACAGCAGCATTTATCTTGAATATACTTCAATATTCAACACATCCAAGGCCAAACCTGATTTTCCTCCTCAAAATTGGTCTTCATTCAATGAACAGACCCTCAGGAATAAAATCTATCCTTAATTTCTACAAGTCAGAAACTCAAGAATGATCTGTAAAGCCTTCTTTTTCCTAATTTCCTGTAACCAATTTATCAATGGGTTCTGTTGATCTTAAATCCTAAATATTTCAGGCATTTATAGTTTTCTAATTTTTTTCCGTGTTGACTGGTATACAGTCTGCCTTCTTAACACCTCCCTTTCTGGTTCTTTTTATTCCTTCCTATGGATGTGAGCTACTAGTTGGTGTCATTTCCTTACTCCAATACATCTTGATTTCCACCTTTGTATTTTGTGCTGATATTGTCAAATATATTTCAGTATGTGATAGGCTCAACAATATAATTATATATATACTTTATGCAATTGCTTTTTTAAATCCATCAAGAGAAGATGTGCTATTATACTATCGTTTGTAATTATCCACATAATTGCCTTTATCAATCCTCTTTTTTTCTGGGTGTGTGGATTCAAAGCACTGTCGCTATCAACTGCTTTCATCCTTATGATTGCCTTTAAATGTTCCTGTAAGATAGATGTTTTGGGAAAAAATTGTTTTTATCTGGGAATGTTTCACTTTTATTTTTGAAAAGTAATTCTGCTGGATATAGGACGGTGAACAGGTTTTAACTCTCAGCACTTTTAATGTGTTGTCCTTCTGTCCTTCAAGTTTCTGATGAGCAATTGACTTGATCTTACTGGGGTTTCCTTGTATGTGATGAGTTGTTCTTCCTTTGCTGCTTTCAAGACTTTCTCATGCTCTTTCAACATTTTGACCACAATGTGTCTGGATTTCATTGTTATTTCTTGTATGTGTAGCTTAATGCTTTTCATTAAGTTTAAAAAATGTTAAGCCATTATATCTTAGAATATTTCTTATATTTTTAAAAATTACTTTATTATTCTTATTTTTTATTTAATTTTTGGCCATGTCACATGGCATGTGGGATCTCAGTTCCCTGGCCAGTGATCAAACCTGCTCCCCCTGCTTTGGGAGCATGGAGTATTAACCACTTGACCACCAGGGAAGTCCTGAGTATCTTATATTCTATAGAATATTTCTGTCTCTTCTCTTCTAATATTCCTATTATTTGTATACTGATGTGTTTAATCATGTTCCACAATTCTCTGAGGCTCTGTTCATTTTTTTCTATTCTTCTCTCTCTCCATTCTTCAGGTTGCATAATTTCTGTTGCTCTACTTCAAATTCACTGATTTTTATCTTCTGCTTATTCAATTGGGCTACTGTACTTTCAACTAACAAGCCTCTTGATAAAAGTGAAAGAGGAGACTGAAAAAGTTGGCTTAAAGCTCAACATTCAGAAAAAGAAGATCATGGCATCTGGCCCCATCACTTCATGGCAAATAGATGGGGAAACAGTGGCTGGCTTTATTTTTTTGGGCTCCAAAATCACTGCAGATGGTGAATGCAGCCATGAAATTAAAAGACACTTACTCCTTGGAAGGAAAGTTATGACCTAGATAGCATATTGAAAAGCAGAGACATTACTTTGCCAACAAAGGTCCGTCTAGTCAAGGCTATGGCTTTTCTAGTGGTCATGTATGGATGTAAGAGTTGGACTGTGAAAAAAGCTGAGCACCAAAGAATTGATCCTTTTGAACTGTGGTGTTGGAGAAGACTCTTGAGAGTCCCTTGGACTGCAAGGAGATCCAACCAGTCCATTCTAAAGGAGGTCAGTCCTGGGTGTTCATTGGAAGCACTGATGCTAAAGCTGAAACTCCAACACTTTCGCCACCTCACATGAAGAGTTGACTCATTGGAAAAGAGTCTGATGCTGGGAGGGATTGGGGGCAGGAGGAGAAGGGGACGACAGAGGATGAGATGGCTGGATGGCATCACCGACTCGATGGACATGAGTTTGAGTGAACTCCAGGAGCTGGTGATGGACAGGGAGGCCTGGTGTGCTGCAGTCCATGGGGTTGCAGAGTCGGACACGACTGAGCAACTGAACTGAACTGTACTTGCAACTCCAGAATTTCCATTTAATTAAAAAGAAAAACAATTTCTCTCAATATTGTCTACTTGATGAGACACTGTCATCATACTTTAGTTCTTTAAGCATGTTTCCTTTAGTTTGTTGCATATTATAATAACTGTTTTGAAGTCTTTGTCTGCTAAGTATATATCACTCAGTTCAGTTCAGTCCAGTCACTCAGTCATGTCCGACTCTTTGCGACCCCATGAATCGCAGCACGCCAGGCCTCCCTGTCCATCACCAACTCCCGGAGTTCATTCAGACTCACGTCCATATATCATTGGGCCCCATCAAAGACATTTTCTATTGTCTGATTTTTTTTCCTATTGATGGATCGTATTTTCCTGTTTTTTTTTTTTTTTTTTTTTTACCATGTTTCATAATCTTTTTTCAATAATCGGACATTTCTGATATATTTTTGCAACACTAGATACTGACCCCTACCACTACTCTGGAGGTGGTGGTGGTGGTGGTTTGCTTATTCGTTTAGTGAGTTGGCTGAGCTAATTCAGCAGTCTAGTTCTTTGCAGTGTTCAGCCTCTGATGTTCCTATTCATGTTTTCTCCCTTGTTTTCATCTTTTACTCTCATTACCTAGAGGCTCCCCCTGGGGTAGTATAGCCGTTTATTGGTTAAGAGGTTGTGCTTATGATTCCTTAGTCTTTATTTTTATTCTTCACCACTAGCCGTACTGGAAACTGCTATTATAGTTCAGAGACTTTACTTCTTTGCCCTACATTCAGCCAGGGGACTGGTAGCGTGGAGGTGCCTACACTTACTACTCATGAGAGGGTACAGCCTTGGGCATGTATACAATTTTCCGGACTGCCGCAGGTGATTGTGAAATCTCTGATCCTTGCTTCCTAGGAGTTGTCCCTGGGTCAGCATAGCGTACCATTTAGTCAGTGTTTGGTCACAGGTTGTAATGAAGCCCCTTGTTCTTACTGAGGCTTCTGCCCTATGTTGGTGGGTCTCTGTGCAGCTTAGGGAATGCTTTCAAGTCTGCTCCACATCCTGCTGTAATGCTCCCAAGTAGACGCAGCCTCACACCTGCACACTTGCCTTCCTGATCCTCACAGGTGACTATAAGCCCAAGAGGGTTCTTCATGGCCGACTCTCCCTGGCTCTTTCTGCAAAACTTCTGGATGCTCTGTTGTTTTCATGTATTATGGGGCTACCAGACTCCTTTCAATTGCGCTTCAGCAAGATCTGTACTGTTTTCAACACCACCATTAGGCATGGAGTTCTCCACTCTTTCTTCCCAACGAAGTCAGATCCAAAGACCTCTCTATTTTTATTATTTGCCTTTCCCCTGGGCAGAACACCCGCACCACTGCACTGCAGCTGGGGGCAGAGACTCTGTTTTCCTAGAGTGACAGTCCTGCTCTGTAAGTAGGTACTGAGGGTGGGGAGCCGCTCTTGGTCTTGGCTTGCTCCTCTTGGTGTGGAACCTCTGCTCTGTAGTGGTATGGGGCAGGGTAACTGGGCCTCAGTGTTCTCAGCTGCTGTGCTTAGGGTGGGGGTTGCTTGGGGGAAGGGAGACTTGGAACAGACTTCAGCCACATAGACCTGAAACAGACTTCCTGTAACACGGAACTGAGAGGGGAGGCGGGGAAGGCATGAGAAGCCCTACCCTTCCAGGGTGAAACTATAGCCCTAGACTGAGAGTTAGCGGGACAGGGGAACCTAATTTTCTTGGCTACACATGCTGGGGATGGAGCTTCTGTAACACAGCACTGTGATGGGGAGGTAATGGATTAGGTTGTGGCTCACAAATACTTACTGCTCTTACCTAGATTTGGTAGATTTTTTAAAATGAATGTTTTTCACTTGCTGTATGCTCTTTAGGGTGATTCCCAAAGATTTTAAATGATATTTTATTTAAAATTTTCTCCTCTTAAATTGTTGTTTTCCTGGGACAAAGTCTGCTGAGTTCCTTACTCCATTTTTCTGGAAGTCCTACCACAGTTGTTTCTGGACATTACTTACTTTTGATGGTGTATTGAAGGATAATTCCTGTAAGGATAAGCCAGGGGATCCTGGGTAGTACTCAGCATGTTTTCTGGAATTAACTGTAGGACGTTAAGCATTTTGAAGAGTGTTTATTTTTCATATGTGCTGTGATAGTCAAATTCTGGGTATACAAGTTCAATTTTTGAAGTTCCCATTTAGTCATATGGTCCCACTAACACTTTATTTTTTTAAAAAAGGACTTAAAAAAAAACTTTAAGCATTTACTTATACATAAAGCCTAAATGAATAAAAAACAATGGCTCTTTTGTTCTTTCTCATTTCCTCTCATATCAACCATTAAAGAGGCAGTTTTCCTTCTTTACACAGCAGAGTCTAGCAAATATTTTAGTTGGTAATTAATTCATTTTTTAAAAATTAAGCCTAAGGAAAGTTAACTGGAAATTCAAATCTCAGAATAGTCTTGCTTTTCCCTTTACTTGCTTCCAATACATTAAATCTTGTACCCCCAAGTTTGTTTTTTAAAATAATTTTTACCATAGTAAAATACTTTGTTCTTTGTTATCAGTATTTATAACCCTCTGGAAAAGCTTGTAAGAGATGCAGAAATGTCAGAAGTAAATCAAGAATGCTTTGTGAGCATTAAAATCATCTCTTCCTTTCTAACTCCCCATATTATTAATAAATCTTTACAGCCCAGAAAGAAAAAAGTAAATAAAGAAATAAACATATTAATATATGTAAGAACAAATAAGGCTATCTTAAGCTATCATGTTTATTCAATAAAACATTTAAAATTATTTTACTTTCAAAACACTTCTGCTTTGAGAACCAATTCAATAAAATTTTCCTGATACCTAAAATGTATTAGATAAATAAGACTATATCCTTAACTCCAAGAACAATTGGAGTAACAATTCAGTAAAATGTTAATATTTATATAAAAATAAGTAGATTTTTAAGGCAAAGTATGATGTGTTTAAGAGTTGCAAAATGCTTGGCATTTAGATAACAAAAGGTGAATTTAGCAAAAAAAAAAAAAAAAAAATTAAATCAGGAGAACTGGCAAAAAAAGTGACTGCAATGTTTTCAAATATTTAGATGATGTCTTTAAAAACGATATAAGCATGTTTAACTGCTTTTGTCTTATTATATAACAGAATAGTGGTTTATAGCACTAATGCACTATAAACTGACTCCATGGTTAAAACATCTTTACCTCAGCATTTCGTTACCTGAAGAGACTCATTTTTCCTCTCTTTATTCCTTTTCATCTCAAAGGCTGGCCCTCTGTGGAGATGCTCTAAACACAATATGCTTTAAACACAATAAATAATGCTTAAATGAAGTTTTTAAAGAATTTCACAACATAGCATTAATTTTTAAAACCCTAATATTTATTGAATATCTATTATGTGTTGGCTAGTGTTTTAAGTACTTCAATCTTCAAAATATAAAGAAAACTGAAGAAAGATTATGTAATTTAGTCAAGATCACTAATAACTGGTGGAGTGAACACACACGTTCAGACAGTCTGCCCTAAAGCCCATGTTCTAAAGCCCTATACTGTAAGCTCTCTTATAAATAAACATAAAATCACTCTTGTAATCACTCACATTCTATTTGTTTTAATGCATCAGTTTTAACAGCAGTTCAAAGTTATACTTGTCTTGGTTAATTTATATTCAGTAAAAATAATGGCATTTAAAAATAGCTTTGACTAGTTTACATTTGACTCACTGTACAATATAGCAACTGGTCTTCATTGTGATAAAATTTGACTAAGATTTAAAATTTTTCTTTCTTTAAAACTAAAAACCAAACCAACATCGAATTCTTAATTCCACCACTTGAGAGAAACATGTATTTTATTTGGACAGAAAATAAACACCTTTTCTTTCCCCTTGAAATGTTCTTGTCCTCACAGTATGAACAATGAATTTCTAATACAGTAGAATGTGCTCCAATGATCACAGAAAGGCTGCCTTTCTTAATAAAATGATTTTTGATTGATTATAATTAAGGAGAGGCAAAATGAAGGATCAAGAACAACAACAGAAACAAGCTGGAAGTCAGTTTCAGAGGGGTTTTAGACTGAAAGGGCTTCCCTGTGGCTCAGCTGGTAAAGAATCTGCCTGCAATGCAGGAGACCTAGGTTTGATCCCTGGGTTGGGAAGATCCCCTGGAGAGGGGAAAGGCTACCCACTCCAGTATTCTGGCCTGGAAAATTCCATGAACTGTCTAGTCCATGGGGTCGCAAAGAGTCAGACACGACTGAGCGACCTTCACTTTCACTTAGCCTGAAAAGTCTCCCCCTCCAAAACATCAGAATTTTGTTTCTCTCAATCCACCTCACCATCTTACTAGACCTCTCAAAAGAAAGACCTGTTTTGAAAAATATCTTGAGGCTTTCTTTTAAATGGGCAGGAGTCTCACATTTGCAAAAGATATTCAAGAGACAGTGTCATACTGTGATAAACAAATAGACAGTAAGAAAGTAGCTATAAAATTTAAAAGCCTCTGGATTACTTCTAGATTTAGCTATTTACTTTCTCCTTGCGGAACCCACAGTCTACATTCAACCACAAATTCATAGCTACATGTTCTCCCACACTCTCAGATTTCCAGCAACCTCCAGTCTCCCTGCTCCTTCTGAGCTGCTACATGGTGGTGGTGTTGGTAAAAACTGCTCAGATGCCTCCTTACAAAATCATGTTGCCTCAGCATCTTGGTACTCCTACATAAGTGGAGGGGGTCACCTCTTGATAACTACCCATCCAATTCCAAATTTTTATTGTTCCAAATCTTTCCTACTTTATCATTCCTCCTTAGAGGTGTTGTTATTGTTTTTAAGGTTAAACAAGATTCATAATTCCAAATGTCTGCATCCATAAATTTAAATACAAAAATGGATTTAAACTGTAACATACTTTAATTCCTAAAGCAAAAGAAGCAATATGGAGATCCTGATTGAAACTGGAACATTTGTGTATCAGGCAAGTCACACTTCCTTCCAAGACAAAATCAAGAAAGGAAAAGACATTACAAAATCAAAGACACTTGTCAGAATGTGAAGCACTAAGTAGGTGAGGGCTGGTTCTTAAAACCACTGGGTCCATTGTTGTTGTCCCAGTTGCTTGACCATACCTATTGAAAGAGCCAACATTTATGACTTTGGAAATGCCCCCTTTTAAAATTAAATTTTATCGTAGGAGTTTTAAGTTTATTCCTAGGCTTAAGGAAGTATATAGCTTTATGAAAATTTGAAAATTCTACTTGGTTATGCTATTACGTTATCTTTTCCATAGTATATTTAAAGACTTAAAGATAAATATGGCTGCTATGTATACTAAAACTAGGCAAAAATATGGACCATCCTTGTTAGAATTAAGTTCCCTCTTTCCTCTATGGTTAGCTTTTTATCATTAATTTTTTACTAAGATCTATAATGGGATTTCTGTCTCACAGAAAATCTAAGAGTACTTACGAATGGGACAATGTTTTAAAAAGCTATGAAAATGCCACTCACATAACAATGTTCATGAGTGGTTTATTGTGTTCTGTATAATAACAGCTTCTTGTTTTATATACTGCACTTTTGTCTGATTCAGTGACTTGGCTGATATTTTTTCCTTGCATTCTGAAATAACCACTTCTGTGCAGTTTCTTATGAAATGAAATAAATGTCTATTGCATTAGCAATCAACCATTTGGACTAAGTGGTGAAAAATTTAACTGCTTCTCCTTATTTATGACACTAAAGAATTTGTAGGAATCTCGTCTTGTAAATAAAAGTATGTGGGTTTATAAAATTTCTTATGGAAAACATTTTTTTTTTGAAAAATAGTATATCTACATAAGCTACCTTATTTTATAATAAAGTGTATTACTTAGTTTAATCTTACGTAAATAGTAATACAATGAAAATGACAGGTTTTCTGCCTACTGTAATAAAGCCTATAGTCATGTTCTAAAGTTACAATCTTCTCTCGGCCTGTTTTGTACCTGCGTTTTATGCAAGATGTGCTGTGCCCTACTTGTGGCAAGCCTGCACAGATCTGAAAGATTTGCCAGACCAACAGCTGCTTACTTTCAGGAAATCATACTCTTGTTCTTGGTGTGTGTCACGTCCTCCCTGAGTACCACTAGTCTTTGATTACTAAACTCCAACTCTCATAACTCACAGTCCTTGACTCGCAGAATAATCTGGCTTGCAAAATAAATCCTTTAGTCAATTCAGTTCAATTCAATAAATAATAACTGGATGCCTACCACAAGCAAGGTAAGTGCTGTGAGGTACAGAAAGCAAATAATCTATACTCCTTGCTATTAAGCTGCTTAACATATAAGCAAAGATATGCACTCAAATTACCATATTCAAACACGGCTGAGGCTGCCCCTAACAATGAAAATGACCTGTACTTTTTATAAAAGATTCATAGTTTTCTTATTTTTCTCAGTTAAGGCAACTTTTCAAATTTCTAGACTTGTACGCTCAATTGCATATTCAACATTTCTATGTAGATATCTGAAGCAGAAGATATTAAGAAGAGGTGGCAAGAATACATAGAAGAACTATACAAAAAAGAGCTTAATGACCCAGATAACCACAATGGTGTGATCAATCACCTAAACCCAGACATTCTGGAATGTGAAATCAAATGAGTCTCAGGAAATATCACTACGAACAAAGCTAGTGGAGGTGACAGAATTCCAGTTGAGCTATTTCAAATCCTAAAAGATGATGCTATGAAAGTGCTGCACTCAATATGCCAGAAAATTTGGAAAACTCAGCAGTGGCCACAGGACTGGAAAAGATCAGTTTTCATTCCAATCCCAAAGAAAGGCAATGCCAAAAAATGTTCAAACAATGGCACAATTGCACTCATCTCACATGATAGTAGAGTAATGCTTAAAATTCTCCAAGCCAGGCTTCAACAGTATGTGAACCATGAACCTCCAGATGTTCAAGCTGGATTTAGAAAAGGCAGAATAACCAGAGATCAAATTGCCAACATCTGTTGGATCACCGAAAAAGCAAGAGAGTTCTAGAAAAACATCTACTTCTGCTTTACTGACTATGCCAAAGCCTTTGTGTGGCTCACAACAAACTGTGAAAAATTCTTAAAGAGATGGGAATACCACACCACCTTACCTGTCTTCTGAGAAATCTGTATAGAGGTCAAGAAGCAACAGTTAGAACCAGACGTAGGACAAAGGACTGGTTCCAAACTGGAAAAGGAGTATGTCAAGAATGTATATTGTTACCCTTGTTATATTGTTATTTAACTTATATGCAGAGTACATCATGTGAAATGCTGGACTGGATGAAGCATAAGCTGGAATCAAGACTGCTGGGAAAAATATCAACAACCTCAGATATGCAGATGACACCCTTATGGCAAAAAGTGAAGAAGAACTAAACAGCCTCTTGATGAAAATAAAAGAGGAGAGTGAAAAAGCTGGTTTAAAACTCAGCATTCAAAAAACTAAGATCATGTCATCTGGTCTCATCACCTCATGGTAAATACATGGGGAAACAATGGAAACAGTGACAGACTCTCTTTTCATGGGCTCCAAAATCACTGCAGATGGTGACTGCAGCCATGAAATTAAAAGATGCTTGCTCCTTGGAAGAAAGGATATGTATGACCAACCTAGACAGCATATTAAAAAGCAGAGACATTACTTTGCCAACAAAAGTCCCTCTACTCCAAGCTATGGTTTTTCCAGTAGTCATATATGGATGTGAGAGTTGGACTATAAAGAAAGCTGAGCACTAAAGAATTGATGCTTTTGAACTGTGGTGGTGGAGAAGACTCTTGAGAATTCCTTGGACTACAAGGAGATCAAACCATTCAATCCTAAAGGAGTCTACCGGGAGCCAGCACGGGAGTCTCCACCCATGACAAGGTCATGTGGGAGAGTTCTGGTGCAAGGCGAGCCAGAACTCGAGGGGTGCCCCTCTGGGCCTGCCTGAGCGTCTACCCCAAAACCAGAATCTGTCTGTTTTACTATTTTACGACTTTCACCAACTCCTCTGACATTAACAGGGGGCTATTCCCGACCACCTTTCTCTGTAAGAAAATCAACTTAAAACCTAGTTAATAATAAGTCTCCTGGGTGTAATAGGATTGTTTCAATTCAAACCCCTCTGATGACTTTTCTAGCTTGCCTGACAGGTTTGTTCATATTCACAGCCTCCCAACCACGAGAGGCACGGAAAGCTTAAGATATTCTAACAATGCACAGCTTCTCAGAGAGTTAAAATTGTTAAAATAGAACTAGTAGAGGATTTCTTTGTTGAGCTAATGCTTGCTGCCAAGTTTCCATATCCCTTACCTATTGTGTCCCTGGGAGTGTATTGATTCATATAGTTGGTGTATAGAAATGTAAGTAGTAGCTTTAATGTTTGTAACCTTGGACCCTTGAGTTAATTCTTTTCTTGTTATAGCCCACCACACTTTTGCCCTATAGGAATGCAACTTTATCTAATGCTTTCAGAGGGTGGCGCCTGACTTTAGAATAATCACCTTTAGAGAAAAATAAGTTTTCTGAAGAAAGGGTCATAAAATGTTAACAGGCTTCCTGGCCAGAAGATGATGTAAATCACCTAAAACTTTTGCATATAAGTTTGCAGAAAGAAAGCCTGGCTTCGATAAGAATCAAGGACTGCTGACCTTGCATGACTCTACCCGC
>NW_011494961.1:4830878-4843379 GCF_000754665.1 Bison bison bison
CTCTATGCACAACTTTAGGTATAAAAACTACTTTGAAAAATAAAGTGTGGGCCTTGTTCACTAAAGCTTGGTCTCCCCATGTCGTTCTTTCTCTTTCCTTTTCCTATTCAGGCTGATTCCATGGAGCACAGGGGCTCTCTGTGTTCACTTTCCTGCCTGGGCTCCTAAGACCCACTTGAGAAGGTGCCTAAGGTGGGGCACCTTCCGTGATTCGAGAGGGCACCTTGGCCTACGTGAACAGAGCACGTCCCGTGCTGGGGCTTTATTGGCTTTCTGCGTAAACCAAGGAATATCAGCCTCTTTTCTCTCCTCTATTTTCTTAACTGCAAAATTCTTTCCTTATCTTTATCTCTTTATCTATTCTTTTAATCGCTGACGCCGTCTCCGGAGGGAATCCTTGGATCCTACTGGGGCTGGACCCAGGTAGGAGTCAGTCCTGATGCTAAAGCTCCAATTCTTTGGCCACCTGATGTGAATAACTGACTCACTGGAAAAGACCCTGATGCTGGGAAAGACTGAAGGCAGGAGGATAAGGGGATGACAGAGGGTGAGATGGTTGGATGGTATCACTGACTCAATGGACATGAGTTTGAGCAGGCTCCATGAGTTGGTGATGGACAGGGAAGCCTGGCCTGCTGCAGTTGCAAAGAGTTGGACATGACTGAGTGACTGAATTGATCTTGTTGTTCAGTCGCTAAGTTGTGTCTGACTCTCTGCGACCTCGTGGACTTTAGCACTCTAGGCTCCTCTGTCCTCCACTATCTCCCAGTTTGTTCAAAGTCATGTTCATTGAATCGATGATACCATCTAACTGTCTCATCCTCTGCCATTTCCTCCTCTTTTTGCCTTCAGTCTTTCCCAGCAGGGTCTTTTCCAGTGAGTCAGCTCTCACATCAGGTGGCCAAAGTATTGGAGTTTCAGCTTCAGTTATCAGTCCTTCCAATGAATGTTCAGGGTTGAATCCTTTAGGATTGACTGGTTGGATCCCCCTGCAGTCCAAGAAACTCTCAAGAGTCTTCTCTAGCACCAACATTTGAAATGATCAATTCTTTAGTGCTCAGCCTTTATGGTCCAACTCTCACATCTGTACATGACTACTGGAAAAACTACAGCTTTGACCACACAGACTTTTGTCAGCAAAATGATGTCTCTGCTTTTTAATACACTGTCTAGGTTTGTCATAGCTGTCCTTCCAAGGAGTAAGCATCTTTTAATTTCATGGCTGCAGTCACTGTCTGCAGGGACTTTTTGGAGACCAAGAAAATAAAATCTATTACTGCTTCCACTTTTTTTTTTCCCTTCTCTTTGCCATGAAGTGATGGAAATGAATGCCATAATCTTAGTTATTTTAATGTTGAGCTTCGAGCCAGTTTTGTCACTCCTCTTTCTCTCTCATCAAGAGGCTCTTTAGTTCCTCTTCACTGAGGACCTGAAACTCAGCATCCCCTGTCCCAAACTCATAATCATCTGCCTTAATATTGGTTTTCCTCCACAGGTCCACTACCTCAGTAAACTGCACAATCCAGAAGTACAAGCAAGAAGACTGCTAGTTATTCTAGATGTCTTCATCACCCTTCTCCTTTTTGGTCTACTTTTGCCGGCTCATTCCCCTCTGAGTCTGTGCTGGATCTTCTCAGGAACTTATGGGTAGTCTGTCTTCTCTTCTTACCCTATAGTTTCTTGATGGAGGTTTCATGTACTCTAATGATTTTATTAATTCTTATATAGTTTATATGCTGAAGACTCTTTCATTTTAAATCATACCCTTGCTAAGAGAAAATTATTAGTGAAATATTTTTAATTTCTTCAGAAAAAAATTGCTCTAGTTTTGATCCTCCCCCATTTAAAAATAAAATCCTATCCCCATTTTATTCCTTATTAGCCATTTGTTCAATAAACTTATTAAATACACATTCCAAGTGTTTGCTCCTCACAAAAACACCATAAGGTGGGTATTATTAGACTCTAGAGGTCGAGTGACTTTTTCAGAAGTATACAACCAGCCAGAATTTGAGTTTTGGAAAACAGGAATTTTCTGACTATAAATTCTAAGCTCTTCTCAATAAACTGTACTGCAAATCTCTAAAGACCTTAGTACAGAGGAATCAGGTATATTAAGAAGAAAGCAAAATATTTAAACAAATGCATCATAAGGTGTGATTATATAACACTTAAGAAAGGTACTTTTTAAAAGATATAGTCTTTAATTAATTTACTTAAGTCCATAATTAATTTACTTTTTCCTCTCATCTTTCTACAAGGGAGTTGAATTTGTTTATAGTAGGAACAAATGAATAAAACAGTAATGAAATATAGAAACCTGGAATGGGGGATGGATAAGAAATAACTGAGAGTCTAGACTGGGGAAAGATGTAACCACGATTACCAACATTGATCCTCAAATTGGGTTCTATCCTCCAGGGATTCAAAGCAAGCGTGGTATAGCCAAGTAATTCCTACTTCCTGGAAGTGTCTGCTCAAACATTACCTTAGTGAGCCCTTCCGTGATCATGTTATTTAAAATAGCAGCCCTATCCCTTATACATACTCTCTACCCACCTTCCATTTATTTTTTCCCATAGCACTATAACTCACCGATGTACTTGCTCATTGATTCACTGTCTTTGTCTCCTTCCTACAACGGGAGATTAAAGAGAGGAGAGATTTGGGCCTCTTTCTGTTTGTTTCTTTGTATTCTGGGTGCCTACAGCACTGCCCAGGAAAGAATAGGAGCTCATTAAATGTTTTAAATGAATGAATTAAAAACTACCAAGAAAATAAGGAACAAACAAATAATAATACTTAATAAATAACAAATAAGGAATACAAACAAATAATACAGAAAACTGTCTATAATACAATGACTATTACCAGTTGCTAAAGCAATTGATGTTCCATATGATACAAATGAATAATGAAAATGTCTTTAGTGTATGGCCAGGTTGTTGGAGCAACTGAAGTCTTAAATTAGTAGCCTAATATAGAGTGCTCAAAGACTGATTTCCAAATGCTTAATCACTTAAATTCCAAAGGGAAATGCTGTCATCCAGAAATGGAAGAATCATTATGCCATTTTCATGATGTTACTGTTAAATAAACTTCACATACTGAATAATGAAGGAGGAAGTTTAGTGTCTTCTTTTAATTTATTCTTCATATATTATTTTCATGTGTTTTCCACTGAGTATTTTTATGGATACCAGAAATGGTTATAATTAACTGGCTAATTCTCTATGAAGAAATCACTTCATTCTTGCCCTCCTTTAAATTTAAAAGCTTAAACTAAATGAACATCTACACTCCCATGAAACTCTTGAGAAGACATAATCGTCTGTGAAACCAATAACCATTCAACACATGGAGAAAGTATGCTAGAATGCTAGGAACAAGCAATTGGGATTTGTGTGCTGAATAAAACTAGACATGAATATGGAATCCTTGGAGCAGCCATCCTGTTCTTATTAAAATTTGCTTTTGGTAGTTGTCTTGTGCTGTGCTGTGCTTAGTCACTCGGTTGTATCCAACTCTGTGACCCCGCCAGGCTCCTCTGTCCATGGGGATTCTCCAGGCAAGAATACTAGAGTGTGTTGCCATGTCCTCCTCCAGGAGATCTTCCCAACCCAGGGATCGAACCCAGGTCTTCTGCATTGCAGGCGGATTCTTTATCAGCTGAGCTATTAAGAAAGCCCCAGTAGTTATCTTAGTATCAGGTTAATTTCAGTTATATAACTCAGCAGAAAGAACTTCAAATATAAATCAACCCTTGCTTTTCACATGCATATAAATCATGCATTTCCACATGTACTCTGAATGTATATTGTACAGTACTACCATGGAAGACTAGAATAGAATTAATCTTTTATAGCAGCACAAGAACACGAGACATTGTAAAGGAAAAGTTCAAGTGCCCTCACAATATACAAATTAATCTACTCTGTGTAGCACATTTTGGAAATGACTTTTTTTATACTATAAGAAAATTAAGAATAAGTAAAAAAATTATGGGTATCTCCATGGAAAACTGTGCATTGTTTAAAAGAATGTTTAGCCTTTATGACTTTCAAGATATTTTACAAGTTGGTAAATTATAAATAACCAACAGCAATGCAAATAATTTTTATTAACAGACAGACAAATTCTGTTCCATTAGAGGTTCAACTGTCTTCCCACCCCACCTATGGAAAAAGCCAGTCTCTTGGCTATTTGTAAATTCATTTCAACATACCTTTTTCCATACACATTTCTGACTGATTTCTCCATTGAAGCAGTTTTCACATTTGTCTGGTTCCCTCACTACTGATGAGCTAAATAAACCCCTTAACATGTATTCATTTTATATTTAATGAGCATTATAATTTTACCTCTTTTTGAAAATTATCCTTCAACTTTGCTATTATTGAAATGGCTGATCTGAATTTTAACCTATGTTAGTTATGCATTTCATTTACTGTCTTTCCTCTGTTTAGTTCAAGAAAAATTAAAAACAAGATAGCAAGTTCTGACCACTTACATAAATTAATGCCAGTTAGTATTCCAAGATCCTGTTTGTTAAATTTCACCTTCTTGATACTGTGGTTTTTAAAATACAGCACATCAAGGAACATAATCTTTGCCTAAATTCTTACAACTGTTTTACAGGGATCTTTAGCTCAATGTGCCGAAGAATTGATGCTTTTGAACTGTGGTGTTGGAGAAGACTCTTAAGAGTCCCTTGGACAGCAAGGAGATCCAATCAGTCCATCCTAAAAGAAATCAGTCCTGAATATTCATTAGAAGGACTGATGCTGAAGCTGAAACTCCAATACTTTGGCCACCTGATGTAAAGAACTGACTCGTTGGAAAAGACCCTGATGCTGGGAAAGATTGAAGGTGGGAAGAGAAGGAGACGACAGAGGATAAGATGGTTGGATGGCATCACCGACTCAATGGACATGTGTTTGAGTAAACTCTGGGAGTTGATGATGGACAGGGAGGCCTGCCATGTTGCAATCCATGGGGTTGCAAAGCGTTGGACACAATTGAGTGACTGAACTGAACTTAGCTCAATGCACAGCTAACATCATTCATTTCCTTTCTGTTGATTCTGACAATAGAATATGTTCCTGTTATACAAAAAGTTCTCTCTCTCTTAAAACTAATTTTTGTTATGAAAGTTTCCCCTGGGAAGCCACATTGCTTCAACAAAAACATCAACTGCATTTATACCAGCAGTGTCATTTTAGATAGAAAATTTTATAGACTCTATACTACCTCACAGATGCCAAAATAATTGTCTGAAGCATTTGCCATATGCAATTTCTGCTCTCATGGAGATGACGTTTCCTGTGTGAGCCTGTGAAGGGGAGAGTGGGAAGTTGCAGAGAATAAATATATTAACAAACAAACAAAATAATATCAAGTAGTGTGAGGGCTATGAATAAAACAGAGTAATGGCAGAGAGGAAGATGGGTTGGACTGCCTACATTAGGCAGAGCTGGGATCTCAGAGAGGTTATAGTTAAGCCAATGATATGAAGATTTGCCAAAGGAATATCTGGGGAAAAGAACCCAGGCAGAGGCTTTGAGACAGAACTGAGCTGTCTGGGCTAGTGCAGTGATTTTGACTGTGATCCACAATAAGAGATATATTTTATTTCTTGACCTAATACATATAAACTAAAGTTCCACAAAATGACATTCATACCACATGTGAAGCATTCTAATGATTTCTGTCCTATCCTATCCTGTTCACAATTCACTAAATTAATTTCATGAACCAACACTAGCTTGATAGTTATTTAGCATGGGTTTGTATCGCAACTCTGCAATGTTCTAGCTGTGAAACTTTCAGTATATTACTTAGCCTCCCTGTTCTGCAGTGTTTACAACTTTAAAGTGGGAAGCAACAGCAGTAGATCAAACCTGTGAGGTTTCATACCAGATTTCCTTCCAGAAAGACCAAATCAATTTTACTTCTAACTTCAGTGTATTGTTATTTCGTAAACTATTTCTTTAAATCCACATTATTCATTTTTAAAATGATCAAGTTGCTAGGTGAAATATTATCTCTAATAGTTTTAATTTGCATTTCTTTTATTTCCAGTGATGCTGGACATGTTTTCCTCCTTACTGGATACTAAATGTCACTGCAGGTTTTATTGCCTACAAACTGTACAAAAACAAGATGTTAAATATAAACTTTTACTAAGTATGTAAAGCTTCACCTAGCTGCAGCATATATAATTTATAACATGTTTATTATTACATTTATAATTTGTCACTTTTAAATTAAATGCAAAATTTTAACATTTATTTACACTGCTGCTGCTGCTGCTGCTAAGTCGCTTCAGTCATGTCCGACTCTGTGTGACCCCATAGACAGCAGCCCACCAGGCTCCCCCATCCCTGAGGTTCTCCAGGCAAGAACATTGGAGTGAGTTGCCATTTCCTTCTCCAATGCATGAAAGTGAAAAGTGAAAGGGAAGTCACTCAGTCGTGTCCGACTCTTTGCGATCCCATGGACTGCAGCCTACCAAGCTCCTCTGTCCATGGGATTTTCCAGGCAAGAATCTTGGAGTGGGGTGCCATTGCCTTCTCATCTTACACTAAACTACATATAACCAATAAAGGAGAAAAACTTTTTTTGTATCCATTTGGGAGGATGGATACAAATCATTGAGAATATCAGCTAGTTCTTGAATTAGTTTTTGAAATTACTATAAATGGAAAAATACTAAAATTTGCTTTCATTGTCATTTTAACCAATAGAATTCAGTATTTAAAATCATAGTTACAAACTTAGACAAATGAAACCAAGTATTAAAAAATATACACACAATTTCAGCCATATCTACCAAGCATATTAAAAGAGTTGCCTACTGCAGTGGAAGAGAACATTTCTGCAATGAAGAAGTAAATTAATTAAATTAAATAAAAAATAAATCAATTAAAGTTAATGCTATGAATGAACTAACGATAGATAATAACAGGCCATGAAGTGAAGAGTATGACTGATTCAAGCTGCAGGTTAAAATTTTCTACCTTTTGTACTTACCCTAAAATCAATTTTTTTTTTTTAAAGAAATGAAGTTTCTGGTGACATTATTGAGTACCTTGTACATATAGGGAAGTATGCTGGCTGCTACCACAGATGGAACAGTTTGTTTATTTAAAGAAGCCAAAATCAAACATTTTTCCTTAAAAATGAATTTTTTCTTAATTCTCAATTTGTGGCATGACAACAGCTTCTGTTAGATTTTATTATCTCTGAAAACCATGGAATAAGGAATTCTGAATTTAATCAAACTCATGAAATTTGCCAGCCATGGGAAATACACCTTAAATTCCCTGCCTCTGTAGGTGGTGTGCACACATCCCAGTAAAATTTTGATGAAGAGGATAAAAGACAAAAATAAAAATTTTTGGATTAATTGGAAGAGGGAATTAAAAAAAAACTCACCAATGTTAGAAAAAATTATATCAAAGGAATATAGTAAAAACCACAAATGGAAACTTAATTTTCTTAACACTGTGTTTGATATAAAGTATTAATAATAATTTTATCCTTCGTTTTCCATAAAGTTCAAAACATTTGGACCATGCGTTCCCTTTGATCAGATAAGCTCTAGTTTTGCCATAAGAAAACAGCAGCCACAAATAAAGCCAATCATTTCCTCTTCCTAAGCCAAGACAAGACATAGCTGCCAATGATGTTAAGTAGAAAAACAAAAAACAACAGAAAAAAATCCCCCTGGATGTGGGAAAAATTAGATCAGAAGACAGAAAGTATCTTTTGCATTAACTTAATTAGAAATTCAGTTTCTTTGTCCAAATGAAACTACCCTTTGATTATCTTGTTAATTCCCCTAAACACACACACACACACACACACACACACACATGAATACACCACACTCTTTAGGAACCAAAACATGACTAGTAGAGACTCAAAGTTTCTTGAAGATATGTGGCTGTTATTGCAAGATAACACTATGACTCCAGAGATCACAGAAATTAAAGATAGTGTGGCTAAAGCTTAAAGGAAATATGAAAAAAAGACAGTTTCTACTTAGGTCTTTTGGTGCAAGGTTAATATCACAGAACTACTTTCGGTTTTTCCCTTTAGCCTTGCTTTGCCACTTCTGATCAGTAAATTGAGAACAACATGAACAGAGGAGGGTGGGTATTTTTCCCATCAAGGATCAGTGATCCACAACAAGAAAAAAAAAAAAAATCAAACTAGAGATCTATACAAAAAGCAACATAATCTACTTTTAAAAAAAAAGAAATATGAAATACTTATCTGATTTTCAGATTAGGAAATCTTAATACTTTATTCAATAAATAATACTTATTCTATAAATCTGAAAATTGCAGAGACTAAAAATATAGTTCTATGATGTGGTTAGATAAGAAAAAGAAGGAAACCAGAGAAAAAAGATGAGAGAAGATGAGGGTAAAACAGGTAGCTAATATTCATTGAGGGCTTACTATATGGTAGGTCTTTCATAACACAAAATGTTCCTGAACCCTCATAAGAATTTTAAGTAGATAGAATTATACCCATCACATGAGGAAACTGAGTCTCTGAGGGATTAAGTTATTAGGATGATAAGACCCATAAAGCAGTAAAGCCAAGACTCAAACTTAGAACAGTCACACTCCAATACCTTTTCCACTGCTCTGCAACATCAGCTTCTATAGAAGAGAGGCGGCAGTGGGGTGGAGAAGGTGCATGGAAATGAAGAGAAAGTGGCTAGGATGGGAGGTGAGGAAGAATAAAAGGCAACAGGAGAGTGCGACACTCAGTAAGGAGAGATGAAAAAGAGATGGGTAGTAGCAGAGAAGGGCAGAAAAAGAACATGAACATATGTGGCCATTGGCATAAGTGACTCCACTGTGGGCCCACAGGGTTCCTCCTGTTCTGCTGACCCCACCCAGGACTGTACTGCGCAGTAAGTCATTTCTCTGTTGTCAAGGGCTTTGGAGCTAATCAGCATTGTTTAATAATCATTAGGGCCAGGCTGGCCTCTTGCTCTGTAGTCCCCAAACAATGATGAAAACCTTCACTGACTTATTCCCTGTGTCCACAAGACTAGTTATCTATTTATAAATATTGACTTAGGAAGGCACTTCCTGTTTCCAAGCATGTACCCCCATACCCTAGGTTAACTGTAAAATTGTCTCAGTGGCCCCTTGGCAGTGTGGAGTGCAGCTGCAAATGCTCGCACATCCTTGTCTCCTCAATCCCACTCTGTAAGCAAGTTACCCTATAATATAGTGATCCACTGATTACATGGAACTGCCTGCCTTGTTTCTTTCAGTCTCTAGAGATACCTTCTTAGTTTGGTGAGCACCTTTTGTTCCCTCCATCCTCCAACAGAGAGGGAAAGAAAACTGGAGAAAGTTGCATATAAGGAGTTGCTTGAAGAAAAGATGTGAGAAAAGATCTGTTGGGAGACTACGTGTTTGGAATGTAGGTGTCAAGAAAATAAACAATTATTACGTATCCACTGGAGTATCTATCAGTAGAGCATTTTCAACAACTCAAATCACTGTAACCATAATTCATTTTGAGCAGAGTTTCTCAACTTGAGCACTAGTGACATTTTGGGTCAGACAATGCTTTGCTGTAGGCTACTGTTCTGTGCATTACAGGCTGTTCAGCAGGATCCCTGGACTCTTATTAGATGCCAATGGTACTATACCTCCTCAGTCTTAACATTCAAATGTCTCTCGAGACATTGCCAAGTGCCCCTTGTGAGTCTAATTGCCCTAAGAGCCATTGATTTAGAGGTTCCACCCTTGCATAATGACAAAAATGAACAAAAGGTATCTACCATATACAAAATTATCCCGGGAGTTACTCTACTGACTAGATGCCCATTGGAAAGAAATTAGATTACGTCTAGGGCCAAGTTCATCTAAACTCAAGGAACTTGCTACAGTATTGTTTGCAGACTGTTTTTAAAAGATGTGAAAGGAAGTGGGTACAAACAGATATCTGTTTTTGAACTACACAATCTAAAGGGGGGCAGCAGATTTATCAGACTATTCTTCCATCATGGGTGAAGGCTCTTATTTCTGAAAACAAAAACAAAACCGGCTCTGGAGTTTGGAGACCTGGGTTCTGGTGTGTTCTAGTACGAGACAGTTGTAAGACTGAGAGCAAATCACTTGGCCTGGGGAACCAAGGCTTGTTGGCTTCTTACACTTTACCTAGAGTTCAAATATACCCTTCGAGGGAAATAGTAAAAAGTAAAATAACTTCTACATTTCTATTACTGATACCATGTTGAAGGGAAAGTATGGTGGGCTGGCATGCTTATTCCTCCCTGCCACTCAGAGTGTGGTCCACGGGCATAGCAGCAGCCTCACTTGAAGCGCTTGTGAGAGATGCAAAGTCTCAGGCCTCACCCCAGAACAACGAAATCATAACCTGTATTTAACAACAGATGCTTTGTTTGCACATTAAAGCTGAGGAGCACTGTTCTAGTCCTCCTTCTTCCTAGGGTGGCTTTCTAACTGTGGAGTGTGCAAAACTTATAAACAACATTTCTCAGATTTCTTTTTAGTTAGGGTTCTAGTTGAAAATTAGGTCCAAATACTAACCCTTACATGCTTATAGCCAGATACTACTCTACATGTATTACATATACACATGCATATATATACACATATATATATGTACATACATACGTATAACAATTTTGTGAGGTTGACACAACTATTTTCCCCTTTAGACAGATGAAGAAACTGAGGGCCAAAGAGGTCAATTAACTTGCCCAAAGTTACAGTTAGTAAGTAGCAGAGTGAGGATTCAAACCTAGGTATTCTGGATCTAGAATAAGTACTGCTAATCATATCTTTAATGACAGATCAAAGAGCAGGTATAAGGCTTTCTGCTGCTGCCACTTTTTTTTTAAACAGATGATCTTGTGGAACATTCTTTGCTAAATGCTATTATGCACATTCCTTCATTTATTTATGTAAATATCTATAAGCCAACACTTATCTGAAAGTTCCAGGACTGCAAAAGGCAAGAAGCAGAAATAAAGCGTTACCATTTGAAAGAAACCAAAATCAACCTTATCTATAGAGTGGATGATTATACACCTAGAAGTCTAAGAGATATTAGTATATATTAGTGTTAGAATTAATAGGGACTTCCTCTGATGATCCCATGGCCAAGACACCACACTCCCAATGCATTGGGGCCCAGGTTTGATTCTTGGTCAGGATGTCACACGCTGCAACTAAAAGCTGACCTGTTGCAACTGAAGGACCCACGAGCCGCAATGAAGACAGAAGATCCACACGCCGCAGCTAAGACCCAGAGCAGCCAAATAAATACATAATATAAAAAAGGCTTCATCCCCCGAACACTCTTAAAAAGTGAATTAATACAAGAATTCAGAAAGGTAGTTAGTTTAAAACTAATATATAAAAACCAGTAGCTAAAAACCAGCAGTAAAAATGTGATATGGAAAAAGAAACCCCCTTCAGAATGCCAACAGAAAAATGTAAAAGCTTATTTCAGTATTTATAACTACTATAAAGGATTGTGAACCCAAAGAGAAAGTGGATTATTCAGTGATTAGGGGGAAAATAAGATTAGTTCCATACCTCACACAATACATGAAGTCATTGTAAAGAGATTAAATACAGAGAGTAAAAAAATAAAAATAAAACTATAAACACACACATAAAGGAAACATTGGTGGATATTTTAATTAACTGTAGGATTAGAAAGAATGTTCTAAAGAAATATATAAAAATATATGTGTGTGTGTGTGTGTGTGTGCATGTTTGAGGGTGCAAGATGCGTGTATTAAATTTCCAAAAGTATTCCTTTGGCTAATAAAAATTTTAAGCATTTCTAAATCAAAAACATCATAAAATTATAAAGCAAATAGCAAGCAGGGAAAATAATTATAAGCAATGTGAAATATGGCATTAATATCTTATAATAATGCCAAAAGAAAAAATGGTCAAAGAGCATGATTGAAAAGAAATGCAGAACTTCCCTGGTGGTCCAGTGGTTAAGAATCTGCCTGCTGATGCAGGGGCTACGAATTCAATCCCTGGTATGGTAAGAGTGCACCTGCTTCAGGGCCACGACTATTGAAGCTGGTGTGCAGCCGGGAAGACCAGCGCAGCCAAAAATAAATAAATAACATTTTTAAAGTCTAGGGGAAAAGTGCAGATGCTTGGTAAATATACGAATGGTCTAGTAAACCTCTCTAGCAATATCTTATGACAGTAAGATAAATTTTGCCTACTAAACGTGAACCGTGAACTTCCTGATGTTCAAGCTGGTTTTAGAAAAGGCAGAGGAACCAGAGATCAAATTGCCAATATCCGCTGGATCATCGAAAAAGCAAGAGAGTTCCAGAAAAGCATCTATTTCTGCTTTATTGACTATGCCAAAGCCTTTGACTGTGTGGATCACAATAAACTGTGGAAAATTCTGAAAGAGACGGGAATACCAGACCACCTGATCTGCCTCTTGAGAAATCTGTAT
>NW_011494961.1:4843620-4848443 GCF_000754665.1 Bison bison bison
AAAGTTGGCTTAAAGCTCAATATTCAGAAGACGAAGATCATGGCATCTGGTCCCATCACGTCATGGGAAATAGATGGGAAAACAGTGGAAACAGTGTCAGACTTTTTTTAGGGGGCTCCAAAATCACTGCAGATGGTGACTACAGCCATGAAATTAAAAGACACTTACTCCTTGGAAGAAAAGTTATGACCAACCTAGATAGCATATTGAAAAGCAGAGACATAACTTTGCCAACAAAGGTCCATCTAGTCAAGGCTATAGTTTTTCCAGTGGTCATGTATGGATGTGAGAGTTGGACTGTGAAGCAAGCTGAGCGCCAAAGAATTGATGCTTTTGAACTGTGGTGTTGGAGAAGACTCTTGAGAGTCCCCTGGACTGCAAGGAGATCAGTCCTGGGTGTTCACTGGAAGGACTGATGCTGAAGCTGAAACTCCAGTACTTTGGCCACCTCATGTGAAGAGTTGACTCATTGGAAAAGACCCTGATGCTGGGAGGGATTGGGGGCAGGAGGAGAAGGGGACGACAGAGGATGAGATGGCTGGATGGCATCACCGACTCGATGGACGTGAGTCTGAGTGAACTCCGGGAGTTGGTGATGGACAGGGAGGCCTGGCGTGCTGCGATTCATGGGGATGCAAAGAGTCGGACACGACTGAGCAACTGAACTGAACGGAAACTGGCAAAGATTAATCTACCAATTAAATCATTGCTGACACGGATGGCTTCTAACTGACACTCTTACATACTAATGCCAGAAATGTACACTGGTGCAGGCTTTCCTGAATGTAATTCTTTAGGATGTTTCAAGAGACTTCAAAGAGTTTGACTTACTGACCTAGGCCTTCCACTTTTAGAAATTTATTCTAAGGTAGAACTGTGAGGAACTGTGACAACAAGGTAGAACTTTATAAGCAAAGATTTTTACTGCAGTATTATGTATAAAGCACATTAAATATGTAGTATTAAGGGAATGACAATTAAGCAGCCTTAAAAATAATTTTTGCAAAGAATTTTTGATAAAGTTGGAAAATGGCATAACATGCCTAAGTAGATAAAACAAGATACCACATTCAAATATTACATTAAACCTTGTTAAAAAATGTGTGTATATACACACATACACACAGATATATGAATGCAGTAACACCAAATATTTCACATTTTATAGCACAATATTACTCAGATTTCAAATGCTCTTGTTTTCTTCTTTAGATTGTTCTATATTTCTACATTTTCCAAAGTACATAACACATAATCATGAAGACCTTAAAGCTAGAAATAATGATTCTAAAGTCAATCCAAGAACAGCGGTACCTTTCTATGCTCTAAGATGGCAGGGACATCTTAGGTTATTCAGGTTGTGAATGCCACGTCTGAGTGGATGCCACTCACATTACACACATAAATGTAATAAAAGGACTAGAAACTTTAACCTTCTAGGTATACAGCAGGGCAGATACTCTAAGGGACCTGGCATTCAGAGTCAGAACATATTTTGATCATCTCTCAATGGCACCCCACTCCAGTACTCTTGCCTGGAAAATCCCATGGATGGAGAAGTCTGGTGGGCTGCAGTCCATGGGGTCGCTAAGAGTCAGACACGACTGAGCGACTTCCCTTTCACTTTTCACTTTCATGCATTGGAGTAGGAAATGGCAACCCACTCCAGTGTTCTTGCCTGGAGAATCCCAGGGATGGGGGAGCCTGGTGGGCTGCCGTCTCTGGGGTGGCACAGAGTGGGACACGACTGAGCGACTTAGCAGCAGCAGCAGCAGCAGCAGCAGCATGCACACAGTTACCAACACACATTCAGGACAGCTATGTCCTGTCCCTTCAGTTCCTTGGGCATTTTGCCTGTCTCCTGGCTTTTCTTTTTGATGCCAAACTCCTACTTCAGACTTAACACAGTTCCTTCATCTGGGGAACCTGGTCCAGTCTTTCAAGTCCTCCTTTCCTAGGACACAGGCTGCCTTGTCAATTATCCTACCTGGAAAGATTCAGGGCAAAAGGACAGAGGAACCTTAGTTTTTCTCTCAGATGGAGTAGGATTTAAGGATAAATTGTAAAAAAAAAAAAACCAAAAACGCTGACAAGATCTTAGTTATTGAGAAAACACCTATATAAATAACCAGTATTTTGGTACTACATGAAATAAATACTATTTTTATCTGGTATCATAATAACAATGAGCCAAAGACACATTTGGTATAATCAAAGCTGATGTAAGAGCCCTCCAGGTTGAAGGAAGGGCAAGAGCTTTTGAGTCAACAATGTAAAGAAAAAGTGAAGGGAAAGATGTATGTAGAGGAGACTTTAGCCTGGGAAAGAGCCAAAGGAAGAAACCTGCTTCATCAAATTATCAGGTAAGGGCAAACTGTGAAAGAACTAGAAATAGAAAGGGATTTAATACAGAAAATTAGGGACTGACAAAAATCTTGGGAAGAGCTGGAGGAGCAGAAGTCAGGTGCCTTCTGGAGCTACTGCATTCAAGAACACACCACCCATTACCCTGGTCCAGATATAAGGGAGCCTCTGCTATTACTGTAGCCGCTGCTACCAATTCTCTCTTAACATCCATGAGGCTACTCAGATTCTGGAATATTGAGTGTGTCAAGCAGAAAGGACAGCAAGGAGATGGCCTCTGTCTCATTTCCAGCTAATTAGTTTTGGTTTTGATTCTGTTTATATCATTGTTTCTATGGAAAAGTTCACTCCAAGTTCCAAATATCAACAACAAGTTTACAAACCAAGTTTTCAAAAGTACTCCATTTGTAATTTGGAGTCCACGTGTCCTTAAAGCAGCAAACACACACACACTATCTGCCTAAAGAAAAGCAAATTAAAACAACTCATTAAGTTATGTTTTACAGTTGTTAATTTCATTTACCTCTTCCTCAAATATCTTTATGTCTCTACTGTCATTACAAGACAGTGCATACAAAATTTAAGTTTCATTTTCAGCACTTGAAAAAAGCTACATTTATTGCTTCCCTGATAGCTCAGATGGCAAAAAATCCACCTGCAATGTAGGAGACCGGGAGACTTCCATCCTTAGGTTGGGAAGATCCTCTGGAGAAGGGAATGGCAACCCACTCTAGTATTCTTACCTGGATAATTCCATGGACAGAGGAGCCTGGTAGGATACAGTCAATGGGGTTGCAAAGAGCTGGACACGACTGAGACTAACACTTTTCATTATCAAGAAGTGATATATCACAATAGCTTGTTTCTTATACCAATGGGTTGGGTTGTATCAATTTCTTGTTTATTTTTGACTTACTTATGAGAAGTTCTTTGGTGCATATATATTATTAGGAGGGAATGCATATCTCAGGTGTAATTTTCAAGTATTGTGTATGTGGGCTTAGAGTACATAAATAAACCATGTGATAAAAATAAAATGATAACTTTTTCACAGGAGTATAGGGAAATAAATGTCCATGACATACAATGATAGAGGCAGGTATGTAAAGTATATCTGTTTTCTAGGGTATATGTTTCTTTTTTTGTTTGTTTCATCCCTTTTTGTGTACCCTAAGCAATTCCGTTAAGACCAGAGCTGCTGCTGATGAAAAATCCACAAAAGCTTAGATGAAGTATTTTACATACTCTCTTACAACCGCTTGAAAATTACTTTGGGACCTTCAGTTCAAATATATTTCCCCTGCCCCAGGGAATTTCTGTTGCTGTTTTCTTCACTTTGCCAGTTGAACAACTAAAGTAAGAGGAAACAGTCCTTTAGCTACTGAGTCATGGTACAATTAATGGGGGAAAACCATCAGGAAACTAGTTAGGAAGATCTCATAGCTACCAATTATATGCTTCAGTTACCATCTCCTATATCGTCAAAAGAATGAAAAATTACACTTCCACATGGTGAGAAAACCTAATGCTAAGGCATATTTTGTGCCTGCCACACGGTTATTTCTGTTTCCTAAACACAAGGCAGAGAAATTACCTATTAATGCATTTAGTGATATTGGAGTTTGTGAAATGTGGCAAAAAGATGCTGAAGGATAATGAGAGAAGACAGGCATCAATTGATCTCAACAGTATGCCCTGTAATAAAGGCAAAGGATAATTTTATTTCTTGCGCTTTAATGGGATTCTGAGGGTAAACTAATCTTGGGTATTTTTGAAGGTCTACTGTATTTGATGGTGAAAATTCATCCCACTATGTGGGATAATTCAATTTCTTTCATTAAACGTCTTGCCTAATTGTCAAGATACATGCTATAATGCCTATTATCACCATATTTTATTTAGTGAAAGCAAAGTCAGAGTTTCAAAAATTGCCCAACTTCTCTTTTCTTTATTATGGCTGGACTCATGCTTTTTCCCCCTTTGGTAACAACTGAAAGCAATTTTCCGGCGTTTTCAGTTTTTCAATGAAGTTTAGATCTCCTTTCTGTTCATGTGAAAAACTTGCTCTGGGAGAGTCCCCGTCAAGACATCCATTGTAATACTCGCTCCTACACATGCCTTCAGATACTGACTGCATGGCTACAGAAATACACCTACACCGTACGGAGGCGCTAGGTGTGTTCAGAAATGCCAAGATGGAAGGCGGGAGGGGAGTCGCTGGCCCCTAAAACACAGCCCCGGGGAACCTATTCCAAGTGGAAGAGTGTTTACATGTAAGGCTTTCAGATAAGTGACCGTTATGGAGGGCACTTCCCCAGAGCCCTGGGCTCTGGCCTGAGAATCCTCTCCGCCAGACGGGTGGGAAAGGGCGGCGCTCACCCAGCCAGGCACGCGACTCCGGGTCGGCCCTCGGCACGCGACTCCGCGGCCCGCCCCGAGCGCGCCGTCAACTGCTCTCG
>NW_011494961.1:4849039-4853606 GCF_000754665.1 Bison bison bison
GGGGGTGGGGCCACGGAGGGGCGGGGCCAAGGGCGCGCGCGCGCGCGTGCGAGTGTGACAGGAGAGGGAGTCTGTGTGACTCTACGTTAAGAGACTCTGTGTGTGTGACATTGTGTATGAGAGAGAGGAGCTGTGTATGAGAGACTGTGTGAGAGACTATGCGAGAGAAATTTTGTGTATGAGCAGTACAACAACCGTGAGAGACTGTGTAAGAGATGATGTGTGCATAGGAGAGACTGAGAGCCTACTAGACAGAACTGTGAGAGAGAGACTGTGAAAGACAGGATGTATGCGTTTGTGAGGGAGAGAGGAGAGCGTGTGTTGGTGTGTGTGTGTGAAACACACACAGACACTCCAGCGAGACCCCTCTGGGTTTGCCTGGCACTACTGGTGTGCCTGGGTACGCTGCTGGCTGCCTGTCCTGAGTAAACTGTCCATCCTTGCAAGTAATACACATTCTATGTCTATTTCGTTCCTTTTGCCTCCTTTCTGTGTCTCTCCGAAGGTCTGAAGGTATCTGTTGAGTGCTTGCTTCCCTGGTGTGTGTTGGTTGTCAAAGCCTTGGGGCCATAGGTAGTGTATCTGCTTTTGTGTATGTTTCTATAAATGGTAAGAATATATCACTCTCAGTGTGGGGGATACATTTAGTTTATAATTCTTTTTCTTTCTGCTTGTGGTGTTATGATTTAAAATAATTATATATATATATATAGCCTTTGTCCCCACTCCTGGCACAGAGCTCCTAAAACCTTGAAGCTTCCCAAGTGGTGAGAAGGATAAAGATGTCCTTTGTTATGTTAATGAGGTAACTTTTTGGTAGCCCCTGTGAAACTTAAGGATGGGTCCTATTCCCAGAAGAACCAACCTTGTGATTAGAGGATTGGAACTTTGAGTCCCATCCCCTGATTTCCTGGGAGGGCAGAGGGACTGAGGTTGAGTCGATCACCAAAGCTCAAGAATTTAATCAGCCTTGCCTACATACTGAAACCTCTGTAGAAACACAAAGGACAGGGGTGTGGAGAACTTCCGAGTTGGTGAACAGGTGGAAATGGGGGGAGAGGGGCAGCTTAGAGTGCTCATGGAAGCTCTGCATCTTGTCCCACACACCTTGCCCTGGGTACCTCTTCATCTGACTGTTTACCCATATCCTTTGTACTATCTTTTGTAATAAAATGGTTAAGTAAATGCTTCCCTGAGTTCTGTGAGCAGCTCTAGCAAACTAACGGAACCCAAAGAGGGTGATCAAGGGAACCTTCACTATATAGCTGGCTGGTATTAATAGAAGTACAAGTTACAACCTGGACTTGCAATTGGCCTCTGAAGTGTGTGGGGTGGGGTGGAGGGGAGTTGGACGGAAGGGAAGAGGCGGGCAGCAGTTTTGTGGAACTGAGTCCTTGGCCTCTGAGATCTGTGATCTTGTCTCCAGATAGGTAGTTTCAGAACTGAGTTAATTGCTTGGTGTGGTTGAAAAATACACATTAGACTCCCCTATCCATTTTGTTAAATGGAAGCCAGGGCACTTAAATCCCATATCAAATTTTGTAAATCTCTTATCTGAACTTTGAGAAAATATAGACTATTGATAGATATAATAGCAGACTATGTTTCAATGGAAAGTAAACATGCCTAGGTATGGAGAAGAGGGGGTTATTTGATTCTTTTATTAAAATGTCTTTAGGTCCAGAGAAGGGAATTAAAATAGGCAGGAACCTAAAGGCTTATTTTAAAGACCTGTTTCCTGGCTTTGGTAGTCAGGACTGCAGAAACCAGGAAATATGCCTTTGGATATCACAAATTAGAAAGAAAATGAATCTGATTTATTTCCTTTCTTAAAAGCCTTTAGACTCCAGGAGGAAAGTATTTAATGTTATATATATATATAATCAGAAACAAATGTCACCATGGGAACCCAAGGGCATTCCCTGATGGCCCTCATTGCTTTCCTCTAATGCCATTCTGTTGTGAAAATTTTGCTTTGGCTGTTAGTAGCGTTTCTTACGGAGAAGGCAATGGCAACCCACCCCAGTACTCTTGCCTGGAAAATCCCATGGACGGAGGGGCCTGGTAGGCTGCAGTCCATGGGGTCGCTAAGAGTCAGACGTGACTGAGTGACTTCACTTTCACTTTTCACTTTCATGCATTGGAGAAGGAAATGGCAACCCACTCCAGTGTTCTTGCCTGGAGAATCCCAGGGATGGGGGAGCCTGGTGAGCTGCCGTCTCTGGGGTCACACAGAGTCGGACACGACTGAAGCGACTTAGCAGCAGCAGAAGCAGCGTTTCTTATAAAAAAAAAAAGACTTCATATATTTTAAGAAAACTTTAGGATTATGTGTAGTGGTACAGAGAATATCAGCTTTTACTACCAACTCTGTGGAGCTTAAGGCACATTTTGAAGTTCACCCTATTTTGGCTTTTATCTGTTAACTTGGTAAATCAAGCAGCTATGCATGCTTCACTCAGGTTACAGAGTGAACAGAAACTTCTTGGATACATGAGGACTCAGAAGGCACAGGGTGTGTATATGGCCAGGAAAAAAGAATAATACAGTTTAACTTTGTTCAACTTAGGGGACAAGTCTTATTAAAGTGCTTTAGAATATATGTCTGATCTTTTGAAGAGTCCCGCTTCTTGATTCTTTGAGAAGTGTATTCTTTCAGTTATTTCACAGATATTTATTGAATACCTCTAGGCATTAGACTCAGGTCTAGGTTCCTCCTCTCGTGAAGGTTCCATTTTATTTCTTTTGAATTCTATTCTGCTTTTCCTGGCAAACACCAAGAATTTTCAGCAAAAGTTGGGCAGAATTCTCTGATTCCTGCCTAGAACTGATGTCAGAACCTTCTTTCTCAGTAGCTATCCTTTATTTAGTGCATGAGTTTCCTCTTTGAACTGTTATTTGTTTATAGAGACTTTGGTCTTTCTTAAAGATTTAGAGGCTCATCTCTTTCCCAAAAACCCAGTAGAAGCATTTTATACAAAAGACATTATTCTGATTGCATCACAGATCACATACTTTCAAGTGCAACTTATCGAGGGGGGACCTTTTTACTCTGTTGCATAGTATGAATAATAAATACATAAAGCTATTACTGCCAGTTTCCCATGAGAAATATACGACTTTTTATTACCTAGGCAACTATAACCTGTTGATCTCAAATTGTAATGTAGTTTAGTTGTGATTTTATTGGTGTGTTTACCTTGTGTTTTCCTAGGGATTAGTAAGTGGCAAAAACCAGATTCTTTTCTCAGGAGTGGCCTGTGTAGTGCAAATGTGTCTTGTGCAGTTGCTGTGGGAACAAGGACTTTGAATCTCTCACTTTCACACCTTTAATATCTTATTTTAAATCTTCTTCCACTCATGTGTACATCTTTCTAGGAAGAAAAAATGAATCAGAGTGATCTGTATTCATTTAGTAATATAGTGTTAGAAGCAAGTGCAGTTATTTATAGAAATTGAGCCAAACTTCATTTTTTTCAGTTTAAATTTGACATACTATGATGTTATTATATGCTTCCTATACTTTAATTTTGGCCTCTCATTTTTAAAATTTGTGTTCTTTCTTGTTCAGCAGAGCCTTCGGTATGGGAAATACTTTTTGAGATGTTTGGAATCTTAAAATTCCAGGAAAAACTATTGTTTCTGGATAACATGAGTTTAAAGGAAAAGGAACTTACTAGAGAACACTCATGTCCTTTATTGTTCCCTTTATTTTAAGGAAGCTATATCAGAAATATGTGGAACCAACAGTTTCTCAATATTCTATAGCCATCCCTGAGAACACGGTCTGATTGGGAGAAGGAAAAATTTGCCCTTCTTCTTGGAATTAATTTCTATTCTTTCTTTTGTTCAGTTCAGTTCAGTCACTCAGTCGTGTCTGACTCTTTGCAACCCCATGAATCACAGCACGCCAGGCCTCCCTGTCCATCACCAACTCCCAGAGTTCACTCAGACTCACGTACATCGAGTCAGTGATGCCATCCAGCCATCTCATCCTCTGTCATCCCCTTCTCCTCCTGCCCCCAATCCCTCCCAGCATCAGAGTCTTTTCCAATGAGTCAACTCTTCGCATGAGGTGGCTAAAGTACTGGAGTTTCAGCTTTAGCATCATTCCTTCCAAAGAAATCCCAGGGCTGATCTCCTTTAGAATGGACTGGTTGGATCTCCTTGCAGTCCAAGGGACTCTCAAGAGTCTTCTCCAACACCACAGTTCAAAAACATTAATTCTTCGGCACTCAGATTTCTTCACAGTCCAACTCTGACATCCATACATGACCACTGGAAAAACCATAGCCTTGACTAGACGGACCTTTGTTGGCAAAGTAATGTCTCTGCTTTTGAATATGCTATCTAGGTTGGTCATAACTTTCCTTCCAAGGAGTAGGCATGTTTTAATTTCATGGCTGCAGTCACCATCTGCAGTGATTTTGAAGCCAAGAAAAATAAAGTCTGACACTGTTTCCACTGTTTTCCCATCTATTTCCCATGAAGTGATGGGACCAGATGCCATGATCTTCGTTTTCTGAATGTTGAGCTTTAAGCCAACTTTTTCACTCTCCACTTTCAC
>NW_011494961.1:4854103-4854985 GCF_000754665.1 Bison bison bison
ACAGATTCCCATCTCTTTCAGAATTTTCCACAGTTGATTGTGATCCACACAGTCAAAGGCTTTGGCATAGTCAATAAAGCAGAAATAGATGTTTTTCTGGAACTCTCTTGCTTTTTCCATGATCCAGTGGATGTTGGAAATTTGGTCTCTGGTTCCTCTGCCTTTTCTAAAACTAGCTTGAACATCAGGAAGTTCACTGTTCACATATTGCTGAAGCCTGGCTTGGAGAATTTTGAGCATTACTTTACTAGCGTGTGACATGAGTGCAATTGTGTGGTAGTTTGAGCATTCTTTGGCATTGCCTTTCTTTGAGATTGGAATGAAAATGGACCTTTTCCAGTCCTCTGGCCACTGCTGAGTTTTCCAAATTTGCTGGCATACTGACAGCACTTTCACATCATCATCTTTCAGGATTTGGAATAGCTCAACTGAAATTCCATCACCTCCACTAGCTTTGTTTGTAGTGATGCTTTCTAAGGCCCACTTGACTTCACATTCCAGGATGTCTGGCTCTAGGTCAGTTATCACACCATGGTGATTATCTGGGTCGTGAAGATCTTTTTTGTACAGTTCTTCTGTGTATTCTTGCCACCTCTTCTTAATATCTTCTGCTTCTGTTAGGTCCATACCATTTCTGTCCTTTATCGAGCCCATCTTTGCACGAAATGTTCCCTTGGTATCTCTGATTTTCTCGAAGAGATCTCTAGTCTTTCCCATTCTGTTGTTTTCCTCTATTTCTTTGCATTGATCGCTGAAGAAGGCTTTCTTATCTCTTCTTGCTATTCTTTGGAACTCTGCATTCAGATGCTTATATCTTTCCTTTTCTCCTTTGCTTTTCACTTGTCTTCTTTTCACAGCTATTTGTAAGGCCTCCCCAGACCT
>NW_011494961.1:4855085-4870458 GCF_000754665.1 Bison bison bison
TCACTTGTCTTCTTTTCACAGCTATTTGTAAGGCCTCCCCAGACAGCCATTTTGCTTTTTTGCATTTCTTTTCCATGCGGATGGTCTTGATCCCTGTCTCCTGTACAATGTCACGAACCTCATTCCATAGTTCATCAGGCACTCTATCTATCAGATCTAGGCCCTTAAATCTATTTCTCACTTCCACTGTATAATCATAAGGGTTTTGATTTAGGTCATACCTGTATGGTCTAGTGGTTTTCCCTACTTTCTTCAATTTAAGTCTGAATTTGGCAATAAGGAGTTCATGATCTGAGCCACAGTCAGCTCCCAATCTTGTTTTTGCTGACTGTATAGAGCTTCTGTCAATTGAGTACATCTTACTGGCTTTGTTTCCTGGTGGGTTGGTGGTAAAGAATCTGCTTGCCAGTACAGGAGACACAGTTTCTATCCTTGGGTTGGTAACAGCCCCTGGAATAGAAAATGACAAATCACTCCAGTATCCTTGACTGGGAAATCCCATGGACAGAGGAGCATGGAGGGCTACAGTCTATGGGGTCACAAAAGAGTTGCACACAACTTAGCGACTAAACAAAAACAATAATAATATTGGCTTTATTCAGCCATTCATGAGTCAGGCAGTGTCCAATCTAGAAGATAGAAAGAAGCTTCAAAGAATTGTACAACAGAGTTTTATAGACCAAAGTGAGCAGGAACAGGAAAGTTATACTGGGCATTTGCTGATTGGTTGAAAGTGAAAGTGAAGTCACTCAGTCATGTCCGACTCTTTGCGACCCCATGGACTGTAGCCTACCAGGCTCCTCAGTCCATGGAATTTTCCAGGCAAGAGTACTGGAGTGGGTTGCCATTTAAAGCAGGGTTATTCCCTTACATGGAGCAAAGGGAGGTCTTGGAGCCTGGTGAGATAACTTGTGCTGGACAAGTAAGCACTGATCAGTTGACCTAGGCCTGCCTTTTCCAAGGATCAAAGCAATTAAGTTTTGGTTTGCCAAGGTAAGGTTTAGCATGAGTGATTCCATCTTGGGCCTAATCTGTTTACATTAACTGTTTTACTCCCTTTTTCTGATGTGGCTTCTTTGCACCCACATGTACTATGAGTTTCCTCCTAATGGTAGCAAAGTAGATTAAGAATTGCATTTTCATTAAAAAAAAAAAAAAAGAGTTGAGAAGGCTATTCAAACTTGTTAGTAGAGAAAAAAATCGAAATGTAAACAATTATAAAGTGCTACTTAACAAGTATTAGCAGTTTTTAAAATGTTGAATAAAGCCTAATGTGGACAATGTCTTGGGGAAATGGTTAAATCAATTACTGCTAGTTCACCACAAACTGATGGTATTCTTTTTTTATGATTCTGAATATGGGATATATTCAGAATCATAAAAATATCCATACCCTTTTGCCCAACTGCAGACCTAGGAAAAAATTGAAAAGAGGTTAAAAAAAACTGATGTTCAAGGCAAAACTATAGTAAAAAATTGAGAGAAGCCTGCCCTTCAATAGGGACATGGCTGAGAAAACTATGGTCTGCTGCTGCTGCTAAGTCACTTCAGTCGTGCTTGACTCTGTGTGACCCCACAGATGGCAGCCCACCAGGCTCCTCTGTCTCTGGGATTCTCCAGGCAAGAACACTGGAGTGGGTTGCCATTTCCTTCTCCAAAACTATGGTATACCAACAATTAAATGTATGAGACCTTATAACAGTAATGATGAAGATTTTATATCATTGTGGTAAACATATTTAATAAAATGTTAAATGAAAAAGCACAGCCTGATGGTAACAAAGCCACTTAGCTATCCTACATCTCAGGAGCTGGGAAGATAAAAAGAGTAATATGGAACTTAACTCTGTTCAACTTAGGGGATAAAGCTGACAGAAGTGAAATTATGTGAACGTATAGATAAAATTCATAAGAGAAATTTTTTAAATGCTTTCTGGATTTTGTGTTTCCTTGTGAAATTTATTTTAATGTTGTAATTTAAAAATAATCATTTTTATAGGTCTGTTTCTGTTTTCTTTGTAAAATTGGATGGTTGGCACGAAAAGTCTGGTTGACTTGACTTCATAGCTGAAAGTTCTATTACCTTTTGTTGAATAATTTAGTTCTTGAATGGACTTTTGGATCTTTTATTCATGCTGTTCTCAATAATTTAGAATCTTAGAGTTGGAAGGAATCTAAGAGGCAGTTTAGAACAAACTCCCACCCAGTATAGGGATCCCTTCTATAACATTCTTAACAGATGGTCACCCTCCTTCTGTTTGAAGGCTTCCAACTATGGGAAATTCATTACTTCATGATGCCACCTGTTCAATTACTGGATCTCTCTAGTTGTTAGAAAGTTCTTTACATCTACTGAGTTGAATCTGTATTCTTGTCTCTGCCTACTGGTTCAGTTCTTTCTTGAAATACGAGAGAATTGATTAATCTTTTTTTTCCCCTCAAGACAGTCTTTTGGATGTTTCTAAAAAGGCAATTTTTGTCTTCTCTTAGCCTTTATTCTTTCAACTCTTATTTATGGATAGGATGTAGAATTTGTAGATTTTGCCATTTGTTATCTGTACCTACTTCTTATTTCTTATGTTAACATTACCTCAACTTTTTTTTTTTTAAATATTGATTCAACTTTCTTTCACTCTCAGTCTGTGATTTCAGAGAAAGATAAATCTATTCTTGGGTCCAGGAGTGGAGAATATGAACTTCACTAAGTAATTCAAATGCATCTTACCCTTCCTACCTCCCATGGCTACAGTGACCTGGTTTAAGGATATGCACATGGCCCCAGTCAGGTCCATCATGGCCAGTGAAACTCAATTTTGGGGTTTTTGTACTGTAGAAAAAGCAGATCTTGTCTACAGGATTGGCGCATGATGATATGAGCTTGAAACTACAAGTGAACCACCTTATAGAGCCTGAGAATGAAGTCTGTCCTGCAGAATTCATGACTGAGAGATGAGTTTCTTAAGGCCAGCTTTTAACTACTCCAAAAGTTGAGCTATCCCTGTATCCTGTAGTTTTTTCAAATATGCTAGCCAATAAATTATCACAATAATGCCATTTCTTCCCCATCTCTTTCTTCATACATCATCTTGGCTTGGCTTTTTGTCACTTACTGAAAAAGTTAGTGATACAAGCTCTAAACTGGCATACAAAAGAAATGAGTAGTTCTGCTACTCGCAGGCTGAAGAAATGTGGGCAGTTCATTTAAAGTCTCTGATACTGGATTTCATCATCAGTAAAATGAGCAAGTTTAACTAGGCAGTTTGAAAAACCCCTTCCTGCTTTAAAACTCTATGGTTTCTATGTGACTTCACCTCCAGGTTTAACCTGAGTGTCTTGGCTGCTGTCCTTTGCTTTTATCCCAATTGGTCAAGTTGTTCTTGTTGGAGAGGTTTATTCTCCAAAGCAAAAGGTTAGAAGGAATTGCCTGATTTTCAATCCTGGCTCTCTCTAATCCTCAGTTATCATGTTTTCAAAATACAGTTATTATTGGCATCTATTAATTAGTATTAATATTAAGCATATTAGTATTATTATATGAGTAGAGCTCACATGAGATGTGTGTGATTTTTCATTGCTTGTAGGAAACCATAGTTATCTGTGCTCTCCAAATAACGCTGGACCTTTAGATTCCTCACATGGGAAATAAATCTGTGGTTGGCCCAAAAGGGAATGCAAAAAGCTGAAACAGAAATGAAAGAGTATGTATTTTTGGCTGGGCAAGAAATTAGACCCCGTGCTGAAAGTTTCAAGTAGCTTCTGCCAACAGGGTACTAGTGGAAGTAAAACTAGATAAGGGTAGCAGATGGGTTACATCTCACGTGCCAATTATTCTTCATGGCTGCCTGGTACACTGTATAAGATAGCTTGTGAGAACTTCTGGGGAAAGAATAACTGCAGTGGCATGAGAGATATGAGTGATGGCACAAGTGCTGTGCATTTACCTCTCTGATCTAGGTCTGAAAGACAAACAGAGCGAGTTTCAGGAATGGGAAGTGAAGTTGACAACTGGATAGTAAATACATTTAAGGCTGAGAGAGAAATATTACTAGATTTAAATGAAATATTCCATCAAGCCTGTTAGCAAACCGGTATTATGTGCATATGTCTGTCTATCTTAGCATTACCGCATTATAGCAACTCCTTTATTTATGAGTTTGTCTCTCTAACTGGAATAGAACTTTCCAGAAGGAAGACTCACTATTACCCTTTGTGCATTATAAAGTGTTATGAATGTTCAGTTCAGTTCAGTTCAGTTCAGTTGCTCAGTCATGTCCGACTCTTTGCGACCCCATGACATGCAGCACGCCAGGCTTCCCTGTCCATCACCATCTCCCGGAGTTCACTCAGACTCACGTCCATCGAGTCGGTGATGCCATCCAGCCATCTCATCCTCTGTCATCCCCTTTTCCTCCTGCCTCCAATCCCTCCCAGTATCAGAGTCTTTTCCAATGAGTCAACTCTTCGCATGAGGTGGCCAAAGTACTGGAGCTTCAGCTTTAGCATCATTCCTTCCAAAGAAATCCCAGGGCTGATTTTCTTTAGAATGGACTGGTTGGATCTCCTTGCAGTCCAAGGGACTCTCAAGAGTCTTCTCCAACACCACAGTTCAAAAGCATCAATTCTTCGGCACTCAGCTTTCTTCACAGTCCAACTCTCACATCCATACATGACCACAGGAAAAACCATAGCCTTGACTAGATGGACTTTAGTTGGCAAAGTAATGTCTCTGCTTTTGAATATGCTATCTAGGTTGGTCATAACTTTTCTTCCAAGGAGTAAGCGTCTTTTAATTTCATGGCTGCAGTCATGTATGTAGTGGGTACAAAATCAATGTTTGAGCTGATTTGGATGTATCTAACTTTTGATTAGATTTGGGTTAAAAGTCCTTACCCTGTAAAACTCATTCCATTTCTGTGCTTCTTTTGAAGCCTTCTGCCTTCCTTAGTTTCTTATTAAAAATACATTTAGAAAATTCTCATCTTATAGCTAGTAAACTAAGAGCAAAAAGATGTTTGCTTGGGCATACACCCTGAGTAACCATAATTCAAACAGACACATTCAAAGAGACCCAGTGTTCACTGCAGCACTATTTACAATAGCCAGAATATGAAAGCAATCTAAGTATCCATTGACAGATGAATGGATAAAGATGATATGATACATATATACAATGGAGTATTACTCAGGCCTAGAAAGGAATGGAATTGGGTCATTTGAAGAGGTGTGGATTGACCTAGAGTCTGTGGTTCAGAGTGAAGTAAGTCAGAAAGGGAAAAACAAGTATCATATGTTAATGTATATATGTAGAAACCAGAAAAATAGCACAGATGAAACTATTTGCAGTACAGGAGTAGAGACACAGATATAGAGAACAGACGTGTGGTCTTGGAGGGAAGGGGAGGGTGGGATGAACAGGGAGATTAGGGTTGACATATATACACTACCACGTGTAAAATAGGTAGCTAGTGGGAACCTGCTGTATAGCATAGGAGCTCAGCATGGGAGCTCAACTCAGTGGTGACCTAGATGGGTGGGATGGGGGTGGGGTGGTCTAAGTGGAGGTCTAAGTGGAAGAGGATATATGTATACATATAGTGATTCACTTCATTGTACAGCAGAATCTAACACAACATGGTAAAGCAATTAAACTCCAATTAAAAAAAAAATCGAGAAAGAACAGTAAACCCCTGATGGCTAAACCCTTTTACAGAGTTCATGTAGGACAGAATTCAAGTAGGAAATAGAGATATAGAAGACCCTGGAGATGCAAAAGTTTTAGATCTTTTGTACATACTAACTGGCTCTTTTCTACCTCATAGACACATTATACATTAAATACTAAAAAACAAAGTCAAAATTCTATGATTACATGTCTTCTCAAATATTCAAATTATAGGTAGTTCGAAGTCATAACTTCTGAAATTATGTCAAACCTATAATTTCCATGTCATTAATTGACACTCACAGATAACACAGGTGGTGTGATATTCAGCAGCTGGAAAAAGATTGTTTTGAGCCATTAGAGGAAGAGGGCCAGTCACTTGGTTTTGGCCACATTGCTTTCTTTTTCTGAACACAATAGTGACAATTTAACTATTCAGTTGAACTTCGATATAAAACTTTTATAGATATGAAGCTACGTGCTAGAAAATTAGTAATGTTGAAACATGAGCAGTATAGGCCTCATAAACTTAGTCGTGATTTAACAACAGTAAAACTCATCAGGCATGTCTCTAATAGCACAATTTTGGCCTTAACAATACACTATCTAGTTTAAGTTTGTTCAGTTATCTGTGAGGTTTATTTATCAGGGAAAGTAAAAATAAATAATTGATACATATTGCTAGACATATTTTTCAAATTACACCAATAAGATGTACCTAAAGATTTTTTGTAGTTTTTAGCTTTCTGAGAATGTACACAGTTAACCCTCTTATAGATTTTCAGAACTGCATTACATGCAAAAGCAGGGGACCATCTATATATTTTACTTGGTAGTTGCCTCTTTTCTCAAGTTGTACTTTAATATGTTTGATTTTTCTTGCTCTAACGATGTCTTCCTATTTTCTATCTCTGCCTCTTAACAATCCTATCTATCCAGAACCCAACTGAGAACAAAGAACTAAGCAAAAGATCTTCTGAAAGACTGTTAAGCCTCTTGAGCACTATATTATAGTTCCTCTACTCAGAAAAAAATGCTACTTGGGTCCTTACTCACAGTCTATTCACATTCTAACGGTCCTGGTGCAAAAAGACACCTATATATTGTCTAAATTTTGTATGCAAGGTAGTTGTGTATGGAATGATTTATGAGGAGTAGTGCAAAGAATGTTGAGACTCTTCATATTCTCAGGTGCTTAAATAAGCCATATAAAGCATTTACACAGCTAAGAATAAAGCAGTGTAGAATGAGGAAAGTGTCATAAGGAATTACACATGAAGTGCTATGTAATTCAGAAGAGAGGAAGATTACTTATCTACCTAACTTCCATACCTACAGTGTACATCTAGAATAGCAAATTTAGAAGAGGGAAGAGCTGCTTTCAGCAGGGATGCTGTCAGTCACTACTTTTATAGCTGATAATTTAACATTAAGAAATAGATTGGCAATATTCTAGAAAGCAGGCATGTGAACTTGAAATGTCCAGGAACCACTTAGTGTAAAGCCAACTTTAAGAGCCTTTGAGGACATCATTGAATAATTCAATAATCAGTGTTGTAAAATAATACATAGATTTCTAGAATTAGAAGTTCTCTTAAAGCCCATCCAGGCTCCATATTTTATTAACGACATTTAGAAAGGGTAAGTCACTCACTTCAGTCTGGTAGCGATGGGGCTGGGCTCATCCTTGACTCCTTTTTACTTTTTCTCCAACTTTTCCATCCTTCCCACTTGCCATCTCCATCTAAGCTATCACTTTGTCTTTTTGTCTTCGTTTTCCTGAAATTTGTATTCCCTCTTTCATCTCAGTTTTCACTGCCTTATATCAGACCCTCAGTATCTCTTGTCTGGAATTCTTCCATGGGTTCCTAATTCATCTTTCTCTTTCCATTTCTTTCTTTTTTTTTTAAATTTTATTTTATTTTTAAACTTTACAAATTGTATTAGTTTTGCCAAATATCAAAATGAATCCGCCACAGGTATACATGTGTTCCCCATCCTGAACTCTCCTCCCTCCTCCCTCCCCATACCATCCCTCTGGGTCGTCCCAGTGCACTAGCCCCAAGCATCCGGTATCGTGCATCGAACCTGGACTGGCGACTCGTTTCATACATGATATTATACATGTTTCAATGCCATTCTCCCAAATCTTCCCACCCTCTTCCTCTGCAACACAGTCCATAAGACTGTTCTATACATCAGTGTCTCTTTTGCTGTCTCGTACACAGGGTTATTGTTAGCATCTTTCTAAATTCCATATATATGCGTTAGTATACTGTATTGGTGTTTTTCCATTTCTTATCCTTCTTAAATCTGCATACCGCTTATACAGCCAGAGACATCTGGTTGAAATGAAAATCTGATGGTGACATTCACTGATTGTATTGCAGTAGCCTCCATTGCTTGCAAGATAGGAACTTGAATTTTGAATCCCTATCCAGCCCTTCTCTGCTTCCTACCACTCCTTATACGGTATGGGGGTATATAATGGGGGAGGGGGTGTTTGGCACATTGTTCCCTCTCTCTCTCCGCATTCTGTCTCCAGATTCACTTGGCTAATATTTCAGTCTTTAGGACTCAGATGTCATCTTCTCCAGGGAGCCCAGGCTGAGACTGAGGAGGTCTTTCATTGTCTAGGGATGGATTTTCATTGTGTCCTATTATTGGACAGACCTATACTATAATTTGGCTACTCTGTTTTGAACATGCACTCTTTGAGAGACCTTGTTTTATTCATCTTGTATACCGAGTACCTTATTCCTGCTGCTGCTGCTGCTAAGTCACTTCAGTCGTGTCCGACTCTGTGCGACCCCATAGACGGCAGCCCACCAGGCTCCTGCGTCCCTGAGATTCTCCAGGCAAGAACACTGGAGTGGGCTGCCATTTCCTTCTCCAATGCATGAAAATGAAAAGTGAAAGTGAAGTTGCTTAGTTGTGTCCGACCCTCAGTGACCCCATGGACTGCAGCCTTCCAGGCTCCTCTGTCCATGGGATTTTCCAGGCAAGAGTACTGGAGTGGGGTGCCATTGCCTTCTGTGGAGTACCCTATTAGGTGCTCAATTTTAGGACATGTTAGATGCCCTATCATTGTATGTTGAATGCATGCACAGGTCTTAGAAATAAAGCTATTTGAATACAAATAGGCAAGTGTTCTTCCTCTTATGCTCTAAGTGTCATGAATCTGACCAGGATCACCTGGGAAGGTTTTTAAAAACACAGATTTCTAGGCTTCACTCCTGCCCTAGTAAATCATATTTTTATAAGGTTTCTCAGGTGATTCTTATAAATCAACCTAGAATCCGAGCTCAGGCTGGAGTTTGTAAATCATTATACAGTGTTTCTTATCATAAGCCTTTAAGACTAGTTAAGAAAGCAAAGTAATAGATTATCATTTAAAATAAAATAACAGATTTTAGAAAGGTTTGCATTTGAGAAGGCAAATTTGTTTACAATGTGTCAGTTAAAGGATAACCATCCAGCTCTCCCAAAATCTCTGCATGCCATAATTCATTCACTAGTGATTCTGAAGAGAAATGGTTTAAATTTTTGTTTACATTACTCAAAGTATTTTTCCTTTTCTAACTCCCTTAAAATGGATTTTATTTACCATATGTTTTCTTTATGTGACCACTTAATACGTTTTGCTCCTTTTTCCAAGTATAATTAGGAAAACACAATTGCTCCATGCTTCAAGCCTGCATTTTTAATGACATGTATCTTTTCAGCTTTTGCTGTTTAAAACTCTTGCTACTTCATTCATCTGCTCTGTGGGTTGATTGAGTCTCTGCAAGAGAAGCGGGTCCTGCTTTCATCTCGCATCGCATGGAGCCTATTGGTTTCTGTGGGTTGTCAGGGCGCTGTTGAGGAGAGGAACTGATGTGGGTGGGAATTTGGCTGACTCTAAGATTTTCCATTCGCACCGTGTGCTCCTCGCGCTTGAGCTGGAAGCTGGTCTCCTCGGGCAGGCCTGAGAGGAGCAGGAAGACAGCCACTGTGTGGGTGGTTTTGAAGAAACCTCGGTTTTTTTCGGTACCCAATTGGTTTAAAGTTTCTGGGCAGTAGTGCTAAAACAACCTTCAAGTTTTGCCTTTGATTTAGTAAGATTTTGGGTCTGGGTTAAAGATTGCCTTTGGTTTTGGACCTATGTTTTGATGTATCTTACAAGACAGTTTATCTCCAGCTTCGGTGTTCCATCAGATATAGTTAATGCACATATTTATTATTTTTAGTTTTAATTATATTATTTGGTACAAATCTAATGATCTACCAATGAAAGTGTATACTATCCTCATCCTAACTGTAGGGGTAGGGAGTGAATTGATTGTAATTTTTGTGCTATGATTTACACGGACTTAAGTTACATTTTACGACTGAGTGACTTCACTTCACTTCAAGTTACATTCTAGGTGTAAGGTTTGGAACTCTTAAGTCTTTTTCTAAAATATTCCTTGAAATTTAAAACTTTTGGGTCACCAAGAATATAAACTTATTTAATGTTATCTTCTGATACTATTTTTCTTTTTTTTCTAGCTAGCAACACATGCTTGTTTAAGAGATCCTCCTTGTCACGTGCTAAAAATCTGATAGGGACTATATAACATTTACACAAGTAAGAATAAGAGATAAAGTGCTAAAGCAATTTAATGGAACATCTCTAGGGTCTTCAAAGGTTTCTATTCTGAAAAACATCTTTGTTCTGCCTTGTTATAGACCTAAACTGGCAGATTCATGTAAAGAGAGGAGGACAATTATGGTTAGAAACCATATGATTAACTGGTTACAGTATAGCCCTGAGCATATAAAATGACATATTACTCAGCCATTTTTATTTAAGTATTGTTGAAGTGGTTCATTTTTGGTTATTTAATGAAATGTCCTTTACTAAATTTTGCTTGACTTTTCTGTATATCTCCAGGAAAATCTGCTTTATATTCTTGCATATTAGACTTCAAGATTAAAACGTTAAAGATATAGTTGGTTAGGTTTAAAAATCCATAAAAGGCCTATGACTTTCTCCAAGGTAGTACATATTTAGATAATATAGGTGGTGTCTTCTAAAGTGATAGTAATAGTAATCATATGCTGTGCTAGTGTATCTTCCTAATGCTGAAAAAATGGACTTTTACACACACGTATATATGGGCTTCCCTAATGGCTCAGATGGTAAAGAATTTGCCTGAAGTGCAAGAGGCCTGGGTTCGATCCCTGGGTCAGAAATGGCTACCAACTCCAATATTTGTGCCTGGAGAATTCCATAGACAGAGGAGCCTGGTGGCCCATAGTCCATGAGGTTGCAAAGGGTTGAACACAACTGAGCAACTAACACTTCCCTTTTCATATATGTTTTATACATGCATATTTTAATTTTTTAAGATTAAAAAGTCTTGATGGAAGTTGGTTTTAAATACCATATGTAGAAATATAGTTATAGTTTTGGGGTTGTCATTTAAAAAATTATTTTAGGCAGTATAATATTCCTCAAAATTGTAGCTATTTCATATTCAAGGACGTAGTCTATTATGAACTATTTCCTAGATTATTGGTCTCAGTAGATATTTTTAACATGTGCTGACAAAAATCACTGTGGATGGTGACTGCAACCATGAACTTAAAAGATGCTTGCTCCTTGGAAGAAGAGCTGTGACAAACCTACCCGCTATAGCTGCTAAGTCGCTTCAGTCGTGTCCAACTCTGTGCAACCCCATAGACGGCAGCCCACCAGGCTCCGCCGTCCCTGGGATTCTCCAGGCAAGAACACTGGAGTGGGTTGCCATTTCCTTCTCCAGTGCATGAAAGTGAAAAGTGAAAGTGAAGTCGCTCAGTCGTTTTGGACTCTTAGCAACCCCATGGTCTGCAGCCCACCAAGCTCCTCCATTCATGGGATTTTCCAGGCAAGAGTACTGGAGTGGGGTGCCATTGCCTTCTCCAGTGACAAACCTAGATAGTGTATTAAAAAGCAGAGATATTACTTTGCCTGACAAATGTCCATATAGTCAAAGCTATGGTTATTCCATAACTTTGGATGTGAGAGTTGGACCAAAAGAAGACTGAGCACCAAAGGATTGATGCTTTCAAAATGCGGTGTTGGAGAAGACTCTGAGAGTCCCTTGGACAGCAAGGAGATCCAACCAGTCCATCCTAAAGGAAATCAACCCTGAATATTCATTGGAAGGACTGATGTTGAAGCTGAATCTCCAATACTTTGGCCACCTGATGGGAAGCGCTGACTCATTGGAAAAGACCTGGTGGTGGGAACGATTGAGGGCAGGAGGGGAAGGGGACAACAGAAGATGAGATGGTTGGATGGCTTCACCCACTCAATGGACATGGGTTTGAGCAAACTCCGGGAGGTTGTGGAGGACAGAGGAGTCTGGTGTGCTATAGTCCATGGGGTAGCAAAGAGTCTGAAATGACTTAATGACTTAACAACAATAACAAATGTTGAATATACTTTTCCCCCTATCTAAACCAATAGCATGACTATTATTACTTACTGTAATAATAAGCAATTAAGTGATTGGCCAAGAGATATCTGTTATAAAGACAGGAAATATGGTGTTTTTATGTATGTCAGGGCTACAAGTAGAATGACAGATAAATTCAAAGCTGGGACATTACTTGGTGAATTTTTTAGTTTTAGCTTTAGAAGAACCAGTGCCCTGCAGACAAACTTGGTTTTAATTTTGATTCTGTCATTCACTAGCAATGTAACATCAGTCAATTTTCTAAGTTCTGTTTTCTGTGTTTGTAGACTGGGTCTAAGGTACCTACCTCATGTGTGATAATTATGTGAGAAGATACATGATATGCTTAACATAGTGCTTGGCACATAGTAAATACTCTATAAATGTTAGTTAATATGGTAATAAATAATATATAAGGCCTTTTAACAATTTATACTTCAAAATTACAGACTGATTATTTATATGGTAGATTGTAAGTCTGATTGTAAACTGTTAGCTACTTTCAATCAAGTTTATTTGTATTTTACAAATACACTGTGATTGTAAATGCTTTTTTTCCTCCTAAGCAGAAGGCTTAAAAATCTTTTTGCTTAGAAACATTTCTGATAAAAATCTCACTTTAAAATTGGGCTGATAGGATGGTAGAGCCACACTTAAAAGCTCATATATTCCACCTGCTAATTTACTAATGAGGAAGGTGAGTCCTGTAGCATTTAACTGACTTGTTCTAGTTAAAATATAAAAGGAAGAAAAATCCATAAATTTGGTCATTGTCTTTTATGGTGATAGACATTAGCCCCTTATAGAAAGAGAAGAAATGGGATGATCATCTGGATAATAGAGGTCTGATACATTTTTAAAATAAACTCTACAAATATTTAATGATAACATTTTCTTTTTATAGATCATGGTTCTGTTGTCTTGGTACAATTGTTGGTGCCCCTTTCACCCTCAGAAGTGTCTCAGTTTGGACAACATACCATGCGTTCTTCCAGTTTAGTTGTGTTTATACAGGCCAAGCAGAGAAGGCAATGGCACCCCACTCCAGTACTCTTGCTTGGAAAATCCCATGGATGGAGGAGTCTGGTAGGCTGCAGTCCATGGGGTCACTAAGAGTCGGACACGACTGAGCAACTTCACTTTCACTTTCATGCATTGGAGAAGGAAATGGCAACCCACTCCAGTGTTCTTGCCTGGAGAATCCCAGGGACGGCGGAGCCTGGTGTGCTGCCGTCTATGGGGTCGCACAGAGTCGGACACGACTGAAGCGACTTAACAGCAGCAGCAGCAGCATACAGGCCAAGAGTAGCAACCATCTGGTAATTTGTGGACTGGGTAGATCCCAGAATAAACTGTTTTTTCCCCTTGATCTAAAATTGGGGAATAGTTGAAATGACTGGACAATTACTCAATACTTTCTTCATCTTCTGAGTGTAGCCCTCTAGAAGAAAAGTTATTAATCAATAGCTTGACAGGAATGGAAGGATCTGTTAACAGCTGGAATTATATACAAAATTGTGTGTGTATGAATGCGTACATTTTTCTGAGAAGTGTATCCATATTTTCTGTCAGAGTCTCAAAGGCTCTATAACACTTCAAAAGACTAAAAAGCATTGCTCCACCTTATGTTCTATTTTTACTGGTCATTGCTTCCCTGCTTCACTTTTTAAAGACCAAATCTGTGACAGACAAGAGGAAATTAATTTCCAATAGTGCTTTTATAATTAAAATACTTCTATAACTTGAAAACTCTTTAGTGAATGTTTTTAAACCAAGCTGAATGAAATGTTGGCAGAAATTACTTCAAAGTGAGGAGCTAATTGGAGAGCCTGTTTACAGGGAAGGAGGAAGATGACACTAAACAGTGGGTTTCTGAACTTGATTTGGACCAGGTAATGGAATTCTTGCCAATTTTTAACCCAAGGAAATGGCCATTCAATAAGGCTTAACTGAATGATCTCACAAGTGAATTTAATTCAATGAACTGTATTGAGGACACATTTTATGAAATCATTGTACAGGGAGCTGTTCAAGGAATATAAGTAGCACTTAGACATCCTTCCCCATTTTAGAAGAATTTGGAGAGTTTTAAATTGGGAAATGACTAGTTTTTTATTCAGTGTGACTCAGGAGTATTCTGCCACAACACTTGAGGAAAAATAATTTTTGATGGGGGAGACAAAAATTTAACTAACTCATATAACATACAGCAGAATAAAATAAGTGTCAGGTGGAGTCATGAGGAGCATGCTGAGGGGCCCCAGAGGAGAAGTGGGGTTGACTGTGACTTCAGCGGTCCTAGAGGGCTTCGCACGCAGGCAATGATTCTCGTGAAGAGTGGGTGGGTGGACATAACAGATTCACAGAACTTGATTTGCTGTGATTTTTCTTTCTTATTGCTTATCCTCTTTTCCTGCTCTTAATCAAATTGTTTCTTTTTAAATTAGCTCTTATACTTTTTTTTTTTTTTAAGTGGGAAAGGAAGAAGTAATGATTTCTGAAGATGACTAACAATGGAAGAGAACATGCTTCAGAGTGTAAGCAGTCTGCTCCCTGGGATAAAGAGTCTAAATATATACTTAAATCCAAATATAGATAGATGAGTATCTGTTGTGTTTCAAGGGAACACACTGACCAGTTGAAGAAGGTTTGCTTTATTCTGTTTTTTTTTTTTTTAAAGTGCTGTCAGTTTTTGAAATGATAACTATTAGAAAAAAGACAGTACAATTGCTCAGTTTTAAATAACTGCCTAACTTGGGAACAGAGTCCCAGGAGAAGGTTGGCAAAAATAGCTCATGCTTTTTTTTAGCTGTCTTAATTTTAACTCTACACAGAGGGAGATGGAATCTATGTAAAATATGAACAAATATGTATAGAATTAGAAGGCCTATGTTGCTATGTGGGTAAAAATTCCTTCAAAGAATACTTAAACATCCAAACATGATAACACATACACACAGGGTTAGAATTATATATTTTAGCCTAGTAATAAAGACACAGGCTCCATCAGGAGAAAAAGAAAATCATAATGTATATTTCTATCCATATTTAATATAAATTTTTTTTGTCAGGATATAATCCGTATTACTATTTAACTCATTGAAAATTTGATTTTAAAGCTAATTTTCTAGGGCATGCAGGAAGTCATCTACCCCAACTTTCTCACTTCACAGTTGAGGAATTGGAGGTCCAGGAAGAGCCCAAGTGGCTCACTCAAGTCTTCTCTTCCATAGGTTAATCAGCTCTA
>NW_011494961.1:4870558-4872397 GCF_000754665.1 Bison bison bison
ATCAGCTCTATGGCCTCTCCACTATTCACTTGTTTACAAGAATTTTCAGGATTCATGGCAACCATTCACAATAGACATTTTGTAAGAATTTATGAAACTTGAAATCACTGATTATTACATTACAATTCTCTCTATATCCTAATTATTCCAAGAAAAGAAAGGAATTTTGTTTATTTTTTTTCCAATACACATTCTTTGGCTGTAACTCTGTACTTGGAAAGGAAAGAAGAAAATGGAGGGAAATATCAAAATTTCAGTTCTAAAAAGAAATATCAGGTATATTGAGATAGAATTTACATACCATAAAGTTCACACTAAGGGGATTATCCAATGGTTTTTGGTATGTGCACTATTTTGTGCTAACATCAGTTGAGTTCAGTTCAGTCACTCAGTTGTGTCCAACTCTTTGCGACCCCGTGGACTTAAAGCATGCCAGGCTTACCTGTCCATCACCAACTCCCAAAGCCTGCTCAAACTAATGTCCATTGAATCAGTGATGACACCATCTCATCCTCTGTCATCCCCTTCTCCTCCTGTGCTCAATCTTTCCCAGCATCAGGGTCTTTTCCAATGAATCAGTTCTTCACATCAGGTGGCCAAAGTTTTGTAGTTTCAGCTTCAGCATCAGTCTTTCCAATGAATATTCAGGACTGATTTCCTTTAGGATGGACTGGTTGGATCTCCTTGCAGTCCAAGGGACTCTCAAGAATCTTCTCAGATACCACAGTTCAAAAGCATCAATTCTTCAGTGCTCAGCTATCTTTATAGTCCACCTCTCACATCCATACATGACCACTGGAAAAACCATAGCTTTGACTAAATGGACCTTTATTGGCAAAGAAATGTCTCTGCTTTTTAATATACTGTCTAGATTGGTCATAGCTTTTCTTCCAAGGAGCAAGCATCTTTTAATTTCATGGCTGCAGTCACCATCTGCAGTGATTTTGGAGCCACCAAAAATAAACTCTGTCACTGTTTCCATTGTATCCCCATCTATTAGCCATGAAGTGATGGGACCAGATGCCATGATCTTAATTCTCTGAATGTTGAGTTTTAAGCCAGTTTTTTAACTCTCCTCTTTCACTTTCAACAAGAGGCTCTTTAATTCTTCTTCACTTTCTGCCATAAGGGTGGTGTCCTCTGCATATCTGAGGTTATTGATATTTCTCCCCGCAATCTTGATTCTAGCTTGTGTTTCATCCAGCCTGGCATTTCGCATGATATATGCTGTATATAAGTTAAATAAGCAGGGTGACAATATATAGCCTTGATGTACTCCTTTCCTATCGGGGTCTAGCCCCGGTTGGATCTAGGGATTTTCTCGGGAGGACGGCATTGGAGAAAGAATAGATAAAGAGATAAGGAAAGAATTTTGTAGTTAAGAAAATAGAGGAGAGAAAAGAGGCTGATATTCCTTGGTTTATGCAGAAAGCCAATAAAGCCCCAGCATGGGACTTGCTCTGTTCACATAGGCCACAGGCGCCCTCTCGAATCGCGGAAGGTGCCCCACCTTAGGCACCTTCTCGAGTGGGTCTTAGAAGTCCAGGCAGGAAAGTAAACGCAGAGAGCCTCTGCGCTCCAGGGAAATCAGCTTGAAAAGGAAAAGGAAAGAGAAAGAACGACATGGGGGAGACCAAGCTTCGGTGAGCAAGGCCCACACTTTATTTTCCAAAGTAGTTTTTATACCTTAAGTTGTGCATAGAGGATAATGGGGGAAGGGGTAGAGTCATGCAAGGTCAGAAGTCCTTGATCTTTATCGAAGCCAGGCTTTTTTTTTGTAAACTTATCATATGCAAAAGTTTTAGGTGATTTACATTATCTTCTGACCAGGAGGCCTGT
>NW_011494961.1:4872961-4874071 GCF_000754665.1 Bison bison bison
AAGAGGCTTTTGAGTTCCTCTTCACTTTCTGCCATAAGGGTGGTGTCATCTGCATATCTGAGGTTATTGATATTTCTCCCGGCAATCTTGATTCCAGCTTGTGTTTCTTCCAGCCCAGCGTTTCTCATGATGTACTCTGCATATAAGTTAAATAAGCAGGGTGACAATATACAGCCTTGACGAACTCCTTTTCCTATTTGTAACAAGTCTGTTGTTCCATATCCAGTTCTAACTGTTGCTTCCTGGCCTGCATACAAATTACTCAAGAGGCAGATCAGGTGGTCTGGTATTCCCATCTCTTTCAGTATTTTCCACAGTTGATTGTGATCCACATAGTCAAAGGCTTTGGCATAGTCAATAAGGCAGAAATAGATGTTTTTCTGGAACTCTCTTGCTTTTTCCATGATCCATCGGATGTTGGCAATTTGATCTCTGGTTACTCCGCCTTTTCTAAAACTAGCTTGAACATCAGGAAGTTCACGGTTCACATATTGCTGAAGCCTGGCTTGGAGAATTTTGAGCATTACTTTACTAGCATGTGAGATGAGTGCAATTGTGAGGTAGTTTGAGCATTCTTTGGCATTGCGTTTTTTGGAATTGGAATTAAAACGGACCTTTTCCAGTCCTCTGGCCACTGCTGAGTTTTCCAAATTTTCTGGCATATTGAGTGCAGCACTTTCACAGCATCATCTTTCAGGATTTGAAATAGCTCAACTGGAATTCCATCACTTCCACTAGCTTTGTTCATAGTGATGCTTTCTAAGGCCCACTTGACTTCACATTCCAGGATGTCTGGCTCTAGGTCAGTGATCACACCATCATGATTATCTGGGTCGTGAAGATCTTTTTTGTACAGTTCTGTGTATTCTTGCCATCTCTTCTTAATATCTTCTGCTTCTGTTAGGTCCATACCATTTCTGTCCTTTATCAAGCTCATCTTTGCATGAAATGTTCCTTTTGTATCTCTGATTTTCTTGAAGAGATCCCTAGTCTTTCCCATTCTGTTGTTTTCCTCTATTTCTTTGCATTGATCGCTGAAGAAGGCTTTCTTATCTCTTCTTGCTATTCTTTGGAACTCTGCATTCAGATGTTTATATCTTCCCTTTTCTC
>NW_011494961.1:4874578-4875630 GCF_000754665.1 Bison bison bison
CAGCATCAGGAGGCAGAACGCGAACGGCAGGCTGTGGGCCGCGGCGTCTACGGCGGGCGGAGGGGCGGGGTTCGCGGACTCGGGCTAGCCGCAGCCGCCTGGGCTCGGGCGTTTCCCTCTCGCCGGCGGGGCCCTGCTGGTCTGCATGGCACTCCGTGGGTGCTCTTTTCTCTCCCGCCCTCACTCGCTGCACAAACTCTCCTGGCTCTAGGTCGTGGGGTACAGCGAGGAGGGTGTGGGGCGTGGATGGCGGCGCGGAGGCGAGCGAGTGAGTGGTCTCTGGGGGACTGTGACAGGACGAATTAGTCTGCCCGGGATCCAAATCGGAGAATCTGTGTCCTGAGGAAAAATACAAGCATACCCTCTCCCACAGGTTAGCAACACATCTGGCCAGGATATGAAATTTATACCTTAAACCAGCTGTATTTTGATGGTGAATTTTGTGAGAATTTTTCGCCTTATCAGTCTTTTTATGAAAGTTTAAAGCAATTACTTTAGTCAATGTATCTGCCAAAGCATTTCCTTCATGTAAAGGGCCGGGCAAGCCGGAATGGGCTCTAATATGTCCCACAAAATATTTTTATCTCTGTGTTTAATCTCTTTCTGTAAATCAGATAACAAGGAGAAAATAGTAGTTTTATTTTTTGGAATATTAGCAGTCTCTATATGAGGAAACAGCCCTATAATATATCTGGAGTCAGTCAAAAGATTGAAGGTGTTGTCTCTTAAATGTTGAAAAGCCTAAATAACTGTTCGTAACTCAGCCCTGACATTTTATTCCCTTGAATTAAAAGATCTTTTAAAGGCCTTGGAGCTGTAATTTCTTGCACCCAGAAGGCTAGATCACTAGATCCAAATGTTCTGTGGCTCCTAGCTTGAGAGGTCAAGTTTTTTCCTGTCTGATAGTAAGGTAAAAGCAAAAGCTGTGTTATTTTTTGACCTTTATTAATTTGCACAGTTTTTGGTAAGCGGTGAGATCAAAAACTTTAATTTCTCAATATAATCAGAATCTACTACACCAAGCACCACCGAAATTTTTTTTTTTTTTTTAA
>NW_011494961.1:4875730-4876333 GCF_000754665.1 Bison bison bison
AGTTTTGCCAAGAAAATGCACTGGTCATAACAAACACCCTCTTCCAACAACACAAGAGAGGACTCTATATATGGACATCACCAGATGGTCAACACCGAAATCAGATTGCTTATATTCTTTGCAGCCAAAGATGGAGAAACTCTATACAGTTAGCAAAAACAAGACCAGGAGCTGACTGTGGCTCATACCATGAACTCCTTATTGCCAAATTCAGACTTAAATTGAAGAAAGTAGGGAAAACCACTAGGCCATGCAGGTATATAATACAGCAAGACTATAGTTACCATATAGGCACCATAAGATAGGGTGGGTGTTGCAACAGCACAAAGGAACAAACATTATATTGAGGGTTTAAACAAGATGAAAGCATACATTGTTCACAAGTTACTATATTAGGTCTAACTCTTTTTTACTGACTGTTTTAGCCCTGATCACTATGTCTGCATCGCAAAACGCCTGTTGTGGGTGTTCTGGGAAGCAGCTGTAGGTGTTGGCCCTGGGGAGCAGTGTCCCCAGCATCAGGAGGCAGAACGCGAGAGGCAGGCTGTGGGCTGCGGCGCCCATGGCGGGTGGAGGGGTGGGGTTCGCGGACTCGGGCTAGCC
>NW_011494961.1:4876433-4879559 GCF_000754665.1 Bison bison bison
CCTGATTCCTTCCTCCTCCGTTTCTCTCTCCTTTTCACTCTTTAGCTCTTTCTCTATCTTTAGATCTTTCTCTATCCTTGGGAGGTAGAGCACTTTTTCCCTCCTTTTTTTTTTTTTTTTGAGAATATTTTTATTTATTTTGTACCTTTTTAAACAGTTTTAAGATTACTTGTATGAAGAGTTGTCGTTCTTTAGTTTTAGTGTTACCCATGTCAGAAAATCTACTATCTTTTCTAATTTTCCTTTCAAAAAGATTTCACTACTTTTCACCCTTTTTTACCCTACCTATCTTATGCAGGGGGGTCCGTGGCACCTTGAGTGGGGTTCTAGCCATCCGAAAACTGTACAATTGGGGGCTTACCTTACTGGGTCCCTGTTCAGGTGCCACTTATTGGGGTCTAGCCCCGGTTGGATCTAGGGATTTTCTCAGGAGGACGGCATCAGCGAAAGAATAGATAAAGAGATAAGGAAAGAATTTTGTAGTTAAGAAAATAGAGGAGAGAAAAGAGGCTGATATTCCTTGGTTTACGCAGAAAGCCAATAAAGCCCCAGCATGGGACTTGCTCTGTTCACGTAGGCCACAGGCGCCCTCTCGAATCGCGGAAGGTGCCCCACCTTAGGCACCTTCTCGAGTGGGTCTTAGAAGTCCAGGCAGGAAAGTAAACGCAGAGAGCCTCTGCGCTCCAGGGAAATCAGCTTGAAAAGGAAAAGGAAAGAGAAAGAATGACATGGGGGAGACCAAGCTTTGGTGAGCAAGGCCTGCACTTTATTTTCCAAAGTAGTTTTTATACCTTAAGTTGTGCATAGAGGATAATGGGGGAAGGGGTAGAGTCATGCAAGGTCAGAAGTTCTTGATCTTTATCGAAGCCAGGCTTTTTTTTTGTAAACTTATCATCTGCAAAAGTTTTAGGTGATTTACATCATCTTCTGACCAGGAGGCCTGTTAACATTTTATGACTCTTTCTTCAAAAAACTTATTTTTCTCTAAAGGTGATTATTCTAAAGTCAGGCGCCACCCTCTGAAAGCATTAGATAAAGTTGTATTCCTATAGGGCAAAAGTGTGGTGGGCTACAACAAGAAAAGAATTAACTCAAGGGTCCAAGGTTACAAACATTAAAGCTACTACTTACATTTTTATACACCAACTATATGAATCAATACACTCCCAGGGACACAATAGGTAAGGGATATGGAAACTCAGCAGCAAGTATTAGCTCAACAAAGAAATCCTCTACTAGTTCTATTTTAACAATTTTAACTCTCTGAGAAGCTCTGCATTGTTAAAATATCTTAAGCTTCCCGTGCCTCTCATGGTTGGGAGGCTGTGAATCTGAACAAACCTGTCAGGCAAGCTAAAAAGTCATCAGAGGGGTTTGAGTTGAAACACTCCTATTATGCCCAAGAGACTTATTAACTAGAGTTTTAAGTTGATTTTTTTTACAGAAAAAGGTGGTCGGGGATAGCCCCCCTTTAATGTCAAAAGAGTTGGTAGAAGTAGTAAAATAGTAAAACAGATTCTGGTTTCTGGGCTCAGACAGGCCCAGAGGGGCACCCCTCGAGTTCTGGCTCACCTTGTCCACCAAAACTCTCCCACATGACCTTGTCATGGGTGGAGACTCCTGTACTGACTCCCGGCACTTTCCCAATTTGGAACAAGTCTGTTGTTTCACGTCCAGTTCTAACTGTTATTTCTTGACCTGCATACATACTTCTCAGGGGGCAGGTAAGGTAGTCTGGTATTCCCATCTCTTTAAGACTGTTGTGATCCACACAGTCAAAGGCTTTGGTGTAGTCAATAAAGCAGAAGTAGATGTTTTTCTGGAACTCTCTTGCTTTTTTGATGATCCAGCAGATGTTGGCAATTTGATCCCTGGTTCCTCTGCCTTTTCTAAGTCCAGCTTGAACATCTGGATGTTCACGGTTTACAGATTGTTGAAGCCTGACTTGGAGAATTTTGAGCATTGCTTTTCTAGCGTGTGAGATGAGTGCGATTGTGCAGTAGTTTAAAGATTGTTTGATATTGCCTTTCTTAGGGATTGGAATGAAAACTGACCTTTTCCAGTCCTGTGGCCACTGCTGAGTTTTCCAAATTTGCTGGCATATTGAGTGCAGCACTTTCACAGCATCATCTTTCAGGATTTGAAATAGCTCAACTGGAATTCCTCCACTTAGCTTTGTTCATAGTGATACTTCCTAAGGCCCACTTGACTTTGCATTCCAGGATGTCTGGCTCTAGGTGAGTGATCACAGCATCGTGGTGATCTGGTGATCTTTATTGTACAGTTCTTCTATGTATTCTTGCCACCTTTCCTTAATATCTTCTGCTTCCATTTGGTCCATACCATTTCTGTCCTTTATTGTGCCCATCTTTGCATGGCATGTTCCCTTGGTATCACTAATGTTCTTGAAGAGATTTCTAGTCTTTCCCATTCTATTGTTTTCCTCTATTTCTTTGCACTGATCATGAGGAAGTCTTTCTTATCTCTGCGTGCTATTCTTTGGAACTCTGCATTCAGATGGGTATATCTTTCCTTTTTTCCTTTGCCTTTCACTTCTCTTCTTTTCTCAGCTATTTGTAAGGCCTCCTCAGACAGCCATTTTGACTTTCTGGATTTCTTTTTCTTGGGGATGGTCTTGATCCCTGAACCTCCATCCATAGTTCTTCAGGCACTCTGTCTATCAGATCTAATATCTTGAATCTATGTGTCACTTCCACTGTATGATCATGAGGGATTTGATTTAGGTCATACCTGAATAGTCTAATGGTTTTCCCTACTTTCTTCAATTTAAGTCTGAATTTGGCAATAAGGAGTTCATGGTCTGAGCCACAGTCAGCTCCTGGTGTTGTTTTTGCTGACTGTATAGAGCTTCTCCATCGTTGGCTGCAAAGAATGTAATCAGTCTGATTTTGGTATGATCATCTAGTGATGTCCATGTGTAGAGTCTTCTCTTGTGTTGTTGGAAGAGGGTGTTTGCTGTGTCCAGTGCATGTTCTTGGCAGAACCCTGTTAGCCTTTGAACTGCTTCATTTTGTACTCCAAGGCCAAATTTGCCTGTTACTTCAGGTATCTCTTGACTTCCTACTTTTGCATTCCAGTCCCCTATAATGAAAAGGACATCTTCTG
>NW_011494961.1:4879659-4882030 GCF_000754665.1 Bison bison bison
TCCACAACTGGGTGTTGTTTTTGCTTTTGCTCTGTCTCTTCATTCTTTCTGGTATTATGGTGCTAACATCATCATTATCTAGTTCCAGTACACTTTCATCTTTTCTTGATAAGGCCCCATATCCATTAGCAGTCATTCCCCATTCTCTTCCCCCTCCTCCAGCCCCTGACAACCACTAACCTATTCTCTGACTCTATGTATTTTTGTATTCTGAACATTTGATATAAATGGAATCATATGTAGCTGTTTGTGGGTGGTTTACTTAGAATAGATTTCAAGGTTTATTCACGTGGTAGCATGTATTAATATCAATACTTCTTCGCTTTTAATGGTAGCTTTTAGCATTCTGTTGCATGGATATAGTATATTTTGTTTAGCCATTCAGCATTTAATGGGCATTTGAGTTGTTTCCAATTTTTGGCTAGTGTGAATGCAACAGTATTCATGTGTAAGTTTTTGTTGTGTATATATGTTTTCAATTTTTTTTTGTTGTGTGTGCTGAAATTTTGTTGTGTATGCTGTTGTGTATGAGTGAAATTGATGATCATATGGTAACTCTATGTTAACATTTTGAGAAACTATCAAACTGTCTTCCAAATGGTGCAGACTATCATCTATATCATTTTGCATTGCCACTGGCGAGGGTTCCAATTTCTCCGTATCTTTCCCAAGTTTTTATTAGTGTCTTTTTGATTATAGCCATCCTAGTAGGTATGAGGTGAATAGATCACTGTGATTTTGATATGAATTTCACTAATGACTAATGATATTGAGCTTCTTTTCATGTGCTTATTAGCCATCTGTATATCTTCTTTGGGAAAATATCTGTTCCTTATTTTGGCCTATTTTTAATATTGGTTCATTATTTTTTAATTGTTTATTTGTAAATGTTCTTTATATATTCTGGATACAAATGCTTCAACAGATATATGATCCGCAAATATTTTTTCCCATTTTGTGGGCTGTTTTTTACTTCTTTTATGATGTCTTTTGAAGCACAAAGGCTTTGAATTTTGATTAAATCCAATTTATCTAATTTTTATTTTATTGGTTGTGCTTTTCATGTCATATCTATATAACCATTGCCTTATCCAAAGTCATGATGACTTGCTCTCCTCTTTTAAGAGTTTTATGTTTTAGTTCTTACATTTAGATCTGTGATCCACTTAGAGTGAATTTTTGTATATGTATGAGGTAGGGATCCTTATATCCAAATCCATTCCTTTGCAGGTGGATATTCAGTTGTCTCAGCATCATATGTCGAAAAGATATTCTTTCACCATTGAGTGATCTTGGCACCAGTGTCAAAAGTCAATTTACTACGAATTTAATAATTTATTTCTGGGCTGTCAATTCTTTTTCATTGATATATATCTCTATCCTTCTGCTAGTGCCACACTGTCTTTATTACTGTAACTTTGTAGTAAGTTTTGAAATCAGAGAGTGTGAGCCCTCTAACTATGCTCATTTTCAAGATTGTTTTGACTATTCCAAGGCCTTCACACTTCCATATGAATTTTAGGATAATCTTGCTAATTTCTGCAACAATAACAACAGCAAAAAAGACGGTTAAGAATTCTCAGTTATTTACTGAGGAATATATTGTTATAGGGCTTCCCAGGTGGCACTAGTGGTAAAGAACTCACCTGCCAATGCAGGAGCGGCAAGAGAGACAGGTTTGATCCCTGAGTTGGGAAGATCCCCTGGAGAAGCAAATGGCAACCCACTCCAGTATTCTTGTCTGGAGAATTCCATGGACAGAGGAGCCTGGCGAGCTACAGTTCAAAGGGTCACAAAGATTTGGACATGACTGAAGTGACTTAGCATGCATGCATACATTGTTATAGAAACTAGGCAATGAAGAGACTACAAAAATGAAACCTAGCCATTAATCTTAAAAGACCAACATTCTTGGGGCTTCCTTAGTGGTCCAGTGGTTAAGAATCCACCCTGCAATGCAGGGGACACAGGGTCAATCCCTGGTCGGGGAACATAGATCCCACATGCTGCGGAGCAACTAAGCCTGAGCATGGCAACTAGAGAGTCTGTGAGCCACAATGTAAGATCCTGCATGATACGATGAAGATCCCATGTGCCATGCAGCCAAATAAATATTTTTTTAAAAAGAACCAAAATTCTAGGAATAATACAAATGCCCATCAGTTATCAACTTACTACCTCTCAGCTCCAAATTAGTTCTTCAATATATGTCTCTGCTAATGGACAGAATTATTTTTAAGCACCTCCTCTTTACAGTGAGTCTGAGGCTGTGCTTTCTCAGGAGAGGCTGTTGGGGGATGTTTGCTGCTCTTTCCCTTTTTCCAGCTGCTGCATAATGAGTAGGTAGAGTGGGTATAAGACATCTAGTGGA
>NW_011494961.1:4882130-4882907 GCF_000754665.1 Bison bison bison
CCCCTATAATGAAAAGGACATCTTTTTTGGGTGTTAGTTCTAGAAGGTCTTGTAGATCTTCATAGAACCCTTCAACTTCAGCTTCTTCAGCATTACTGGTCAGGTCATAGACTTGGATTATGTGATGTTGAATGCTTTGCCTTGGAAACAAGCAGAGATCATTTTGTCGCTTTTGAGATTGCATCCAAGTACTGCATTTCAGACTGTTTTGTTGACTATGATGGCTACTCCATTTCTTCTAAGGGATTCTTGCCCACAGTAGTAGATATAATGTCATCTGAGTTAAATTCACCCATTCCAGTCCATTTTAGTTCACTGATTCCTGAAGTGTTCCTCACTCTTGCCATCTCCTGTTTGACCACTTCCAAATTACCTTTTCATGGACCACCTTAGTTCAAGAGGAACTACAAAGCCTCTTGATGAAAGTGAAAGTGGAGAGTGAAAAAGTTGGCTTAAAGCTCAACATTCAGAAAATGAAGATCATGGCATCTGGTTCCATCACTTCATGGGAAAAAGATGGGGGAAACAGTGGAAACAGTGTCAGACTTTATTTTTGGGGCTCCAAAATCACTGCAGATGGTGACTGCAGCCATGAAATTAAAGATGCTTACTCCTTGGAAGGAAAGTTATGACCAACCTAGATAGCATATTCAAAAGCAGAGACATTACTTTGCCAACAAAGGTCCATCTAGTCAAGGCTATGGTTTTTCCAGTGGTCATGTATGGTTGTGAGAGTTGGACTGTGAAGACAGCCGAGTGCAGAGAATTGATGCTTTT
>NW_011494961.1:4883564-4883864 GCF_000754665.1 Bison bison bison
ACTGATGCTGAAGCTGAAGCTCCAATACTTTGGCCACCTGATGTGAAAAGCCAACTCAATGGAAAAGACTCTGATGCTGGGAAAGACTGGGGCAGGAGGAGAAGAGGGCAACAGAGGATGAGATAGTTAGATGGTATTATCAACTCAAGATATTGAGCAACTCAATATCAATATCAATAGCAACTCAATCTCAATATCAACTCAAGAGTTGAGCAAATTCTGGGAGAGCAAATGACAGGGAAGCCTGGTCTGCTGCAGGCCATGGGGTCCCAGATTTGGACATGACTTAACCACTGAACA
>NW_011494961.1:4883964-4884831 GCF_000754665.1 Bison bison bison
GTAAGAGATCTGAACGTGAAGTAAAGATTTGTAGCTCTGTTGATGGAATCAGGAAAGGTTTCACAAGGGAGTGCAATTTGAGATGAGTTCTTTAGGATGAGTAAGGTTTTCCTTGAATTTGCCATTTAGGTAGCTTATATTTTAAGGTGGTCGCCTCAGATCTGCATTTAAAGGGTAAAGACATCTACAGTTTTGATTTGTACTATTTGTCCCAAACAGCTGTTCTTTACTCCTGACAAGCTCCCCAGGTTTTATTGCTGGTCTGTTTTTGGAGTTGCTAATGAAGGTGTTAGAGATATGCAGAAAAGATACCTGTGCTTGAGTGGGTAGCCCATTCCCCCCAGGAGGTTTTTTAAATGGCAGCATCACATTAGAATTACTTAGTTCAGTTCAGTTCAGTTCAGTCTCTCAGTCGTGTCCGACTCTTTGTGACCCCATGAATCGCAGCACGCCAGGCCTCTCTGTCCATCACCAACTCCCGGAGTTCACTCAGACTTACCTCCATTGAGTCAGTGATGCCATCCAGCCATCTCATCTTCTGTCGTCCCCTTCTCCTCCTGCCCCCAATCCCTCCCAGCATCAGAGTCTTTTCCAATGAGTCAACTCCTTGCATGAGGTGGCCAAAGTACTGGAGTTTCAGCTTTAGCATCATTCCTTCCAAAGAAATCCCAGGGCTGATCTCCTTCAGAATGGACTGGTTGGATCTCCTTGCAGTCCAAGGGACTCTCAAGAGTCTTCTCCAACATCACAGTTCAAAAGCATCAATTCTTCGGCGCTCAGCCTTCTTCACAGTCCAACTCTCACATCCATACATGACCACTGGAAAAACCATAGCCTTGACTAGATGGACCTTTGTTAGCAAAGTAA
>NW_011494961.1:4884931-4888668 GCF_000754665.1 Bison bison bison
TGAGTAAGCGTCTTTTAATTTCATGGCTGCCATCACCATCTGCAGTGATTTTTGGAGCCCCCCAAAATAGAGTCTGACACTGTTTCCATTGTTTCCCCATCTATTTCCCATGAAGTGATGGGACAAAGTTGAATACCAAGCCCAATTTTGTCACTGTGGATATGAACAGATTACTCAGTTTACGTGGATTTAGTTTTATTTAACAGTATATATTGTGATTACTATGTGGCATTTAGACCTGAGGAAACGCTAATGTTTAGAGAATAGGTATGGCTTGTGGTGCTCAGTTGCTTAGTCACGTTCAACTTTTTGCAACGCTATGGACTGTAGCCCACCAGGTTCCTCTGTCCATGGAATGTTCCATGCAAGAATACTGGAATGGGTTGCCATTCCCTTCTCCAGGGGATCTTCCTGACCCAGGGATTGAACCCATGACTCCTGCATCTCCTGCGTTGGCAGGCAGATTCTTTACTGCTGAGTTCCCTGGGAACCCCAGGCATGGCTCCTAGAGCCATTGAAAATAATTGAAATAGAGTTGTCAAAAAGGCAGGAAGGGAACCAGTAGGAACAGCTGACACAGATATCTGATTCCTTCCTGTGACAGGTGTATCCTATGAGCTCAGCTTGAACAAGTTGCAGGAACCTGGGCTGGGCTCCAAGGCAGGATGTTTCTTACATGAGGGACCAGAGTTCTCTGTAGGGAATCACTGGGTAATTAGTACAAGCAGTGTTCCAATGGTGTGCAAGGAGTAAAAATTAATAAACAGAGACTTCAATTAAAATAGAGTCAGGAGGCCAGAAGGGGAAGCTCTCATACTCTATGCTGCTGCTGTTGCTAAGTCGCTTCAGTCGTGTCCGACTCTGTTGGACCCCATAGACGGCAGCCCACCAGGCTCCCCCGTCCCTGAGATTCTTCAAGTAAGAACACTGGAGTGGGCTGCCATTTCCTTCTCCAACCTCATACTCTATGAGGATAGTGGAACTCAACGGGAAGGAAAACCACGTCCCCTTGTTGCCTGGCAAGAGCTCAACCAATGAGAGACTCTCACAATTCAGCCAACGAGAAGCCCCTATACTTCGAACTCTCAACTCTTCAGTGGACTCTTGTTTCTCATAAACCTGGCAACTTTCTTTACCTCTCTTTAAAAGAGTTCTCCTTTCTTTGTTGTGGTGGCTCACCATGGTTACAGACCCCAAATTTCAAATCCTTGTTGATTCCAATTAAGCCCATTTTTGCTGGAGAAATAACTGGTAATCTGTGTTAGTTAAACATTTTGGCGATCCACATGGGGATCCAGAGAAGGCTCCTGTTGACTTCCAGGCTGGTAAGCAAACAGGTATAGTACTTACATTGAGCATATTTTTGCACAAAGCTTTTGTCAAAGACCCCGGCGTTTTGGAGTAAGCCTATCTCCTGTTTTTCAGCCTCTTTCCTCTTTGTGTTTTGAAGCTCTTCAGATTTTATTTCGAATCTATTTTCAGGTGTCACCGATTCTGATTAAGGCCTTGTTCTGTATACAAGTACTCATTTGGTGCTTTAGCAAAAAATAGGCAGTTCCAACTGAAACTGTGTTAGCCTTTAGCTTGATTCCTTTTGAAACAGGAGTTATCCCTCCTGAAATTGGCTAGCCTTCAGCCTGTTCCTTGTGGAACATAGGCTATTTCATTGGAACTGTGTCGGTTCAACCTTCAGCCTGATTTTTTTTTGCAGTAGGGGCTGTTCTCTTGGATCTGTGCTTGTTTAGCCTTTGTCCTCACTCCCTTGGGATTAGGCTAGTTGATTAGAACTGTGCTGTACAGCCTTTAGCTTGGCTTTTTTGGGACCAGACAGTTCCCTTGGGACTGACTGGTATTAGGTCTGTAGGCTATTTGAACTGTTTGATCTGTTTAGGCTGTTAGAAAATTCTTTAACTTTAGAGAAAAACTTCTGAGAAATGAGATTCCAGTTATTCAAATGTTCTGAGCGTACCATCCCCTTCAGGGACCCTGGCCAATTTTATGTTTAAAAACCATGACCTGTCCTCACATGCGTTTGGTTAGGATTGACCTAACCAAAGGCAATTTAGAACACCATTGGCCATTATGGGGAACTGTTGAAACACCCAAACTTACTTTTCTTAAAACCAAATTTGACGATGTAGCTTTAAAATTTCCTAGACTAAACAGAATGCTTATTTTGATTGGTTTTTGAGGCAGGAAGCAGGAGGAGAAGGGGAAAAAAGAGGATGAGATGGTTGGATGGCATCACCAACTCAATGGACATGAGTTTGAGTAAATTCTAGGAGTTGGTGATGGATAGGGAGGCCTGGCGTGCTGCAGTCCATGGGGTCACAAGGAGTCGGACACGCCTGAGTGACTGAACTGAACGTGAGGCTTCCAAATGTTATCAGGAGCCTAAAATTACCTCTCTGAAAAATAAGATTTTACAATTAACTGAGGCAAACGATTCAAGAAAGGTAAGATGGCTTCTGAAGCCTCAAGCTCCTCTTCCCTGGCTCCTTTTCTCAGGCTCTGCCTCCAGCACCATCTTCTTCCTCTCCCTTGTTTCCTTATGTTCAGGCCCTAACTCCGGTGCCATCTTCCTCCTTCCATTCTACACCACCTACCTCCCCTATATACCCTCAGTTTTCCTGTACTAATTCTCTTGTCAACACCTCCCCGCCCGCCCCACCCCGCTCCCATACCCGCCGCCGCCCTTTCTGTGAAACTCTCCCCTCTCCTTTTCCTTTAAATTTATTAGAATCTGTCCCTTTAATAGTAAGCTTTCTGAGGATCCAGAGGCTAAACACTTAATTTATTATATTCCTTGGACTAAGGCTGAACTGCAGGTCACAAAGATCTTTCTCAGAGGAATTGAAGATCCTCACAGATTTACTGAGGAATTTAATATGGTCATTCAAACTCTTCAACTTTATTTCTCTGATTTATATGAGTTAGTTCATGTACTTGTTAATGAAGCCTAGGCCCAGCATTGCATGAAAATGACTAATTAGAAAAGCTTTGAAAGGTCTCCAGAGTCACAACCAGAAACCCAGCCTGTTAACTTTCAGCTTTATGCAATCACTAAGCAGCTTCATCTGGCAATTCCCGGACTTCTCCAAAGCTTGTTGATTGGAACAAAATTCAGGCTTGCACACAAACATCTGACAAAACTGTCCATAATTATTACAGTAGACTTCAGAATACTTTTTAGAGAATTCTGGTCTTCCTTCCTTCATTCCACTTGGATAGCTTTTTAATAATAACTCTATTTATTAGTGGTCTCAACTATGGCTTTTCCCTTCTAAAATTGAAAACTAGGCCCACTCCAGATTTAGTTAATCTGGCTAACAAGCTCTGTCATAATCTAGATTAATCCCCTAAAAAGAAGACTGCTAAAATTCTTCAGCTTCATCAAATGAAAGCCCCTTACCTAAAACAAGCAACAGTTAGAACTGGACATGGAACAACAGACTGGTTCCAAAATGGGAAAGGAGTACGTCAAGGCTGTATATTGTCACCCTGCTTATTTAACTTCTATGCAGAGTACATCGTGAGAAACGCTGGGCTGGATGAAGCACAAGCTGGAATCAAGATTGCTGGGAGAAATATCAATAACCTCAGATATGCAGATGACACCACCCTTATGGAAGAAAATGAAGAAGAACTAAAGAGCTTCTTGATGAAAGTGAAAGAGGAGAGTGAAAAAGTTGGCATAAAGCTCAACATTCAGAAAACGAAGATCATGGCATCCAGTC
>NW_011494961.1:4888768-4892313 GCF_000754665.1 Bison bison bison
AAACAGTGGAAACAGTGTCACACTTTATTTTTCTGGGCTCCAAAATCACTGCAGATGGTGACTGCAGCCTGAAATTAAAAGATGCTTACTCCTTGGAAGGAAAGTTATGACCAACCTAGATAGCATATTCAAAAGCAGAGACATTACTTTGCCAACAAAGGTCCGTCTAGTCAAGGCTATGGTTTTTCCAGTAGTTGTGTATGGATGTGAGAGTTGGACTGTGAAGAAAGCTGAGTAATGAATTGATGATTTTGAACTGTGGTGTTGGAGAAGACTCTTGAGAGTCCCTTGGACTGCAAGGAGTTCCAGCCAGTCCATCCTAAAGGAGATCAGTCCCGGGTGTTCATTGGAAGGACTGATGTTGAAGCTGAAACTCCAATACTTTGGCCACCTGATGCGAAGAACTGACTCATTGGAAAAGACCCTAATGCTGGGAAAGATTGAGGGCAGGAGGAGAAGGGGACGACAGAGGATGAGATGGCTGGATGGCATCACCAACTCAGTGGACATGAGTTTGGGTAAACTCCGGGAGTTGGTGATGACTGGGAGGCCTGGCATCCTGCGGTTAATGGGGTCGCAAAGAGTCAGACAGGACTGAGTGACTGAACTGAACCAAAACAAAGTCCTTCTGGTTTCTGGTATTATTACAGTGGGCCAGGATATTAGAAGAGGGATTGGTATAAATTTAAGTACAGCTCTTTAAGCACCTTCAGTCCTTGAAGCAGCATTTTTAATACCCTACTCATTCTCAAGACATGTCTCAAAGAACTATTTGGGGCTCTTCCCAGTCCTCCCTCTTAATTGGCTTGCAGGAACATTTCTCCAGATTAAGCGAGACTCTTCCAGACCTAACTGACACACTAGCAACACTCTTGTTGCTCCATCCCACTACCATAAAGAGTTCCTGCCTCGGAGTACTAAAACATTTCAAATAGCGGGGCTGTGCAATGAACCTTAGAAGATTTCTGTCCCTGAGCCTATTTCCTTTTGTTAAGGCCCTTTGATACACACCCCTTTCTCCTTAGTTCCACCGCCCCATTCATTTATTAGGCCAAGACTTCTTAAATAAATATCATGCTAGAATTTCTCTCTCCCAAAAGGAGGAAAAGATTCTAGAATTTGACAATAGTCATCAAAACAGTCAACCAAGGGAATTAAATGACCCTTTAATGTCTTCTGTTTTCTCTGTCTGTGACATTTACAAAATGTACCTCATTTTGGAAACACTGATCAATTTATCCCTACTGAATCACCTATCACCCTCCTTATGGCCAAAATGTCTAACTGATGTTGGCAAAATCTACAGCATACCTCCCATTAAGATTCAAATAGGTCCCTCAGAACCTCTCTCCAGAAATAATCAATATCCTCTAAGTATATAAGTCTTTAAAGATGTAAAGCCCATAATAGAAAATCACAAGGTCAAGGCCTCATTATCCCTTGTACTAGTCCCTGTAATACTTCTGTTTTGCTGCTGAGAAAACTGAAGGGAAGTTTGGTTAGAACCTCTGAGCAATAAACATTGCTATCCCTTCACACCCTGCTGTTTCTAACCCTCACACCCCTACTAACACTCCTACCAAAAGCAAAATTTTAACTGTAATTGATGTATGCAGTGCGTTTTTTAGTATTCCAGTTGATGAAGTTAACTTGTGCTAACTTGGAGAAAAAAAAAATTCACCTGGACAGTAATGCCTCAGGGTTTTACTGAATCCTTTTTGTTTCCCAGAAATTCTGAAGGCCAACCTGGATAATATAAAATTTCCTAGGGTTTTTACTTTGTTGAGATATGTGGCTGATTTTCTTCTTTGCTCTCCTTCTCAAGCTTTCTCACAGGAAAACAGCATCCCTTTGCAGCTTTTAGTCTTAAATGGACATAAGTTCACCAAAGGAAGATTAGTTTGCCCAAACCTGGATTTGATTGATATTTAGAGCATTTTATATCAGAACAAGGGCTATATCTACATTGAGATAGACTTTGTGGTGTCTTAAGTTTTCCAAAACCCCAAACTAATTACCAATTGCGATTTTTTTTGCTACTTGTTTATTGCTGAAATTGACCAAATCTTACAGCCATAAGATTGGACAATCTGTTGGCCAAATCTTTATCTCTTATGCTAAATCTTTATTTATTTTACTAAAGAACAAGAACACTGACCTAATTTTATGGAAAGAACTGGACAACATAACCTGTAAGACTTCCAGAAAGTGGGCATAGAGGGAACATACCTTAATATAATAAATGGTCTATGTGACAGAAAGAGGAGCATGAAAAAGTTGGCTTAAAGCACAACATTCAGAAAACTAAGATCATGGCATCTGGTCCCATCACTTCATGGCAAATAGATGGGGAAACAGTGGAAACAGTGGCTGACTTTATTTTTTGGGCTCCAAAATAACTGCAGATGGTGATTGCAGCCATGAAATTAAAAGACACTTACTCCTTGGAAGGAAAGTTATGACCAACCTAGACAGCATATTAAAAAGCAAAGTCATGACTTTGCCTACAAAGGTCCATCTAGTCAAGGCTATGGTTTTTCCAGTGGTCATGTATGGATGTGAGAGGTGGACTATAAGGAAAGCTGAGCACAGAAGAATTGATGCCTTTGAACTGTGGAGTTGGAAAAGACTTCTTGAGAGTCCCTTGGACTGCAAGGAGATCCAACCAGTCCATCCTAAAGGAGATCAGTCCTGGGTGTTCATTGGAAGCAATAATGTTGAAGCTGAAACTCCAGTATTTTGGCCACCTGATGCAAAGAGCTGACTCATTTGAAAGGACCCTGATGTTGGGAAAGATTGAGGGCAGGAGGAGAAGGGGATGACAGAGGATGAGATGGTTGGATGGCATCACCGACTCAATGGACATGAGTTTGGGTAAACTCTGGGAGTTGGTGATGGACAGGGAGGCCTGGCATGCTGCGGTTCATGGGGTCGCAGAGTTGGACACAACTGACTGACTGAACTGAACATCAACAGTAAAAAGCAAAATATTTCCCCTAGGATTAGGAACAATACAAGGATGCCCACGCTTATCACATAAACCTGTGTTGAGAGGAAAAGGAGAGATGAACCTGAATCAACAGCAATGTGCTGTGCTATCCATGTTTTTCCATGCTTGTTTTCGTGGGTACACTGGATGCATTTAAAGAGCAGAAGATGAGTGAAGGGTTGAAGCCCCAGGAGAAAAAAATTCCAAAAGATGATCAGCAGAGTCAAATAATGTAGAAAAGTTAACAAAACAAACCAGGGCAGAAAGATGTTCAACCGGATAGGTTGCTTTTGTTGCAAGTAATAGAAAAGTGAATTTAAAATGGCTGGAAAAAATTTTGTCCACACCACCTCTTCAAGAATAGCTTCCTCAGGATTCTGGATCTTTCTCTGAGATTTTCTGGGGTTTGCCATTCTCCTTGTGTTTGATTTATCATCAGCTTGACTTTTCTCATGACTGCTAAAGGGCACTGGTGTCCCTTTCTGGGAAAGAGAGCATTTAATTTCCTTAACCACTGATTGAAAGTTCTGACCTTTGCTTTCATTGGATTGCTTCT
>NW_011494961.1:4892413-4893362 GCF_000754665.1 Bison bison bison
GGAGGGGGTGTTTTGTACTATAGAAAGAGAGATGGGATAATTGATTTTTTAAAAAAATCCCTTTCAAATCTGATGATTAGATAGTGGGAGAAGAGTGGTTTACCATTTGAGAAAAAAACCTCCAGGCTTCATTGTCCTCAGGCCTGGTGTCCTCAGCTAAAAATAATACAGGTTTCCCATGCTATCTGACAGTAGAGAATTCCTATGAAAGCTTTTGTGAGCTGAAGTGGTGCAAAGTGAAGAAGCAATTATTTTAGGACTCATCTTGCTAGTGGATGCACAAAACACATCTCGCTAAGGCACAGATGCTCGCACGCACAGTTCAAAGCTTTGGCAGCTAGAGGCTGAGATACTGAGTGTAGTTCGTTGGGATGGAGCTTGGCAGTACCACTGTGATTTCTTAGGATGCTCACTGCCTTTGTAACAGCTCGCTGCAAAACAAACCCTGAATGCTGTTTTCACTTTTTGTCTCTCTTTTTTGGGGGGGTTTCTTTTGGTTAGCAAAAACAGGTGCTCATGTAGGTCTTTCATAAAAGTGAAGTGGCATAAAGTAAACTTTCCAAAATCAAGGCATACCAGTACCCCTTCTTCCAGTGAAAGTTCTAGGTAGGGCTCTGGATTGGTTCATCTGCCTTTTGTGAACCAATCTCAGAGGACAAGGGGGTGAAATACCTGATTGGAGGACCAAAGTTGTGTGTTTGTAGCTGTAGGGAGATGGGAAGTGTTAGCACCCCCAAACCATATGGGAGTGGTGGTGGAAATGTTTTTAAATTAGATTGAGATGGTATTGCATAGCTCTATAAATTTACTAAAAATCATTGTATACTAATAATGGTCAAATTTTAGACTATGTAAATTATGACTCAATTAAGCTGTTTTAAAAAGCCTGAAAATCACAGATTCACTTATGTGTTTGTCACTAATATATGAAAGTAATAAATTAGTATTC
>NW_011494961.1:4893462-4912108 GCF_000754665.1 Bison bison bison
TTAACCTTTCAGTTTTCAAATTCTTTCAATCTTTAATGAGGAAAGTGGGTCTAGAAACATTCAATAAGTGACCTTATCTAAAGAATAAAATATTTACCACTTTGCAGTTTAGAAACTGGCTTCCTAAATGAAAACGTTTTTGAATGCTTAGTCACTCAGTTGTGTCTGACTCTGTTACATTTTGTACTCTAGCTTGCCAGGCTCCTCTGTCCATGGGATTTTCCAGGCAAGAATACTGGAATGGGTTGCTATTTCCTTCTCCAAGGGATCTTCCTGACCCAGGGAGTCTCCTGTGTCTCCTGCATTGTGTGCAGATTTTTTTTTACCACTGAGCCACTGGGGAATGAGTGAAGTTAGAACCCAATGACTGCTTATGAAGAAATAAAAATATTAATAAGAAAACTGAGAGATATTGCATATGATGTGTTTGCCAAAACAGAAAAATTTTAACGATGGCATGATTAAATAAAAATACATCACATGTATCACACATACACAGAGTATGTAATTTATTTTCAAGGGTAATTTTACATTTCTTTACCTCATCTTATTCTATGTGCTCCTGAGGGAGCACTGAATGAAGGATTTGACCACACAATGGCAAAAAGATCATCAAAACCTAATATAAACTATCCAGGAGGGATTGTCGTGAAGTCGCTCAGTCGTGTCCGACTCTTTGTGACCCCATGGACTGTAGCCCACCAGGCTCCTCCATCCATGGAATTTTCTAGGCAAGAGTACTGGAGTGGCTTGCCATTTCTTTTAATTAATATTTTCAAGTATTGCACGTTAGAATTTCCTTTTGGCATTCCTCTCATTATTTTATTGCTCCGATAATCGATATGTCCTTCTCTTCAGTTGAATGAAAAACCTTCTACATCTTACTTTGGGACAAAAATAGGGAAAAATTTTGGCTCTGTTCTGAAAAAGTGCTGTAGCTGAACTGACAACCATAATTTCTATGTTTCTGCTGATTCCTGGGCTGTGTAATGGGAGGCTCTCAGATGAGTTTGAAGGATAAAATTTCCACATAAGAAAATATGACTATTTTTTTCCCCTGTGAGGGTTGGTGCCAGGAAGAGAAGAGCTAAAAGCAGGAGACAGTTGGAGAAATGATCACAGGGCTTTTTAGGAACAAGAATTTAAAATTTTAGTTTTCAGATGTTTATATATCTCCAGAATAAATTCCCTCTACATTCTCCCAAAGTTGACAGAGTCAGGTCTTCTCAAAAGCGTGTATGCAAGTATGTACATAAATGTTTTTTTTTTTTTTTTTAATGGATGGTTGAAGTGATGAGACAGAGAAAATCAGGAAAAGAAGCTGAGTTCCTTTTGTGAACATTTTTGGATTGAAGAGTTAGCAAATGTGAAATGGTAATTCAGTACCTGCTGCTGCTAAGTCGCTTCAGTCGTGTCTGACTCTGTGTGACCCCATAGATAGCAGCCCAACCAGGCTTCCCCGTCCCTGGGATTCTCAAGGCAAGAACACTGGAGTGGGTTGCCATTTCCTTCTCCAATTCAGTAGATGCAATCCAAAAATGATGACAAGACCTTAAACTTCTTGGAAATTCTTAGAGATTTGAGAAAGAGTAAAACTCCTTGTTCCCCTTCATGGATGAACCAAGAACTTCCAGATGTACAAGCTGGGCTTTAAAGAGGCAGAAGAACCAGAGATCAAATTGCCAACATTCGTTAAATCATAGAGAAAGGAAGGGAGTTCCAGGAAAACATCTATTTCTGTTTCATTGACTATGCTAAAGCTTTTGACTGTATGGCTAACAACAGATTGTGAAAAATTGTTAGAGATGGGAATACCAGACTGCCTTACCTGTCTCCTGAGAAACCTGTATTGTGGGTCAAGAAGCAACAGACACAGAGCAACTGACGGGTTCAAAATTGGGAAAGAAGTACAACAAGGCTGTGTATTGTCACTCTGCTTATTTAACTTACATGCAGTGTCAGTTCAGTTCAATTACTCAGTTGTGTCCAACTCTTTGTGACCCCAAGGAAGCACACCACGTTTTCCTGTCCATCACCAACTCCTGGAGCTTGCTCAAACTCATGTCCATCGAGTCGGTGATGCCATCCAACCATCTCATCCTCTGTCATCCCCTTCCTCTTCCTTTCTTCAATCTTTCCCAGCATCAAGGTCTTTTTAATGAGTCAGTTCTTCACATCAAGTGGCCAAAGTATTGGCGCTTCAGCATCAGTCTTTCCAATGAATACTCAGGACTGATTTCCTTTAGGATTGACTGGTTTGATTTCATTGCAGTCTAAGGATGAAAGAGGAGAGTGAAAAAGTTGGCTTGAAACTCAACATTAAGAAAACTACGATCATAGCACCTGGTTCCATCACTTCATGACAGATAGATGGGAAAACAATGGAAACAGTGACAGATTTTATTTTCTTGGGCTCCAAAATCACTGTGAATGGTGACTGCAGCTGTGAAATTAAAAGACACGTGCTCCTTGGAAGGAAAGCCATGACAAACCTAGACGGTGTAATAAAAAGCAGAGACATCACTTTGCTGACAAAGGTCTGTCTAGTCAAAGCTATGGTTTTTCCAGTAGTCATGTACAGATGTGAGTTGGACCATAAAGAAGGCTAAGTGCTGAAGAATTGATGATTTTGAATTGTGATGTTTGAGAATACTCTTGAGAGTCCCTTAGACTTCTCGGAGATCCAACCAGTCAATCATAAAGGAAATCAATCCTGAATATTCGTTGGAAGGACTGATGCTGAAGCTGAAGCTCCAATACTTTGGCCACCTAATGTGAAGAGCAGACTCATTGGAAAAGACCCTGATGTTGGGAAAGATTGAGGGCAAGAGGAGAAGGGGGCAACAGAGGATGAGATGGTTGGATGGCATCACTGACTCAATGCACACGAGTTTGAACAAACTCAGGGAGATAGTGAAGGACAGGGAAACCTGGCATGCTGCTGTCTGTGGGGTCACAAAAAGTCAGACATGACTTGAAGTGATGAAAAGTGAAAGTCACTCAGTCGTGTCCAACTCTTTGTGACCCCATGGCCTACAGCCTGCCAGACTCCTCTATCCATGGAATTCTCCAGGCAAGATTACTGGAGTGGGTAGCCATTCCCTTTTCCAAGGGGTCTTTGCAACCCAGTAATTGAACCCAGGTTTCCTGAATTGCAGGTGGACTTTTTACCTTCTGAGCCACCAGGGAAGCAACAACAACAAAACTCCTTGTTAATGGGGTAAAAAAGAAAGCATCAGAACATTTTGTTTGTATTAGCACATGCTATTTCTTTTGTTTTCAGAGGTCAGTGAAAAGTTGTATGGTGAGGCATACATTGTGAAATACTTGGATGTACTTCTTCCTTTGGCTATATGAATACTATAAACCTGACCCAAGAAATATTTTAAGTTGGCTTAAAACTCAACATTCAGAAAACTAAGATCGTGGCATCGGGTCTCATCACTTCATGGGAAATAGATGGGGATACAATGGAAACAGCGACAGGCTTTATTTTTTGGGGCTCCAAAATCACTGCAGATGGTGACTGCAGCCATGCAATGAAAAGGTGTTTACTCCTTGAAAGAAAAGTTATGACCAACCTAGACAGCGTATTAAAAAGCAGAGTCATGACTTTGCCAACACAGGTCCATCTAGTCAAGGCTATCGTTTTTCCAGTGGTCATGTATGGATGTGAGAGTTGGACTATAACGAAAGCTGAGCACAGAAGAATTGATGCTTTTGAACTGCGGTGTTGGAGAAGACTCTTGAAAGTCCCCTGGACTGCAAGGAGATCCAACCAGTCCATCCTAAAGGAGATCAGTCCTGAATATTTATTGGAAGGACTGATGCTGAAGCTGAAACTCCAATACTTTGGCCATCTGAGACAAAGAACTGACTCATTGGAAAAGACGGATGCTGGGAAGGATTGAAGGTGGGAGGAGAAGGGGATGACAGAGGATGAGATAGTTGGATGGCATCACCGACTCAATGGACATGAGTTTGCGTAAACTCTGGGAGTTGGTGATGGACAGGGAGGCGTGGCGTGCTGCAGTTCATGGGGTCTCAAGAAGTCGGACGTGACTGAGCAACTGAATTAAAGAAATATTTTTTAGAGAAGAGAATTGGAATCTGTATAGGTGTTTAAAACTGCCTTATGGTAATATTTTCCTAAATCTTGTAACAGTATTAGATCAGTGAGGCCACATCTAGTTTATGCTTTTAGGAAAACTTGAGTGTAATTTATCAATTATATTCCCTTCTGTATATTCCCAGGTCTGTTCTCCAGTGTTTCTCTGGTCACTCTCACTCTGCTAACTCATTTCCCTGGTATGAAATTCTGGATTTCTCAATAATGTGCTCATACTGCTGTTTCTCAATTTGTCATTTGGTACTTAAGTTTTCTCAGTGTTTGGTTCAGGAGACTGCAAAAATTCTAGGGATTTAGAGCAGGGAATTAGGTGATTACCAAATTGTTAGGTGGTTGGGCAGGCAGCAATTTAGTGGGAGGCTAAGGCCACACAAGACTATTGGATTCAATGGCACACCTTGCAGAATGCATGGCATACCCATTGGGTCCTGAATACACACTGGGATGTGAAGTCTGCCCACTGAAGATGTTCTTATCTGTCCAACCTTGTTTACCAATAGATTGAGCTACAAGGAAATGGCCTTTGCCTAACTTCTGCCTTCCAAATCTAAAGTGAGTACATCTTATGATAGAGTTTAAGTTATATGCAGAACTGTAGCATCAAGATGAATTGGGAAATGTGGTTGTTTTTAGCTTGTGGCTTCTGTGATTAAGGGGGTACCTTGAAAGGGTGAGAATATATGCTGAGGACCAGGCAATCATACCTAGCACACTCCCAAGTCCCAAACACTTTCCTTCTCTTCTGCTACATTCCTTGATGGAGTAACACAATAAATTTGGGTAAAATCAACTCAGTGTTTACATTATTATGACTGTGCAAATGCTATGCATTATTAAGCCACGCTGTGTATAACATCACTCCTTTTTCTCATATAATACCTTCCCCTGCAGTTAATAATTCTCTCTTTTCATTTGCCAGATTTCCTTGCTGATTTTTTCAAATACTGTATCTCTGTCGCATGCCTGGCAACAGCATTTTGAATACATGTAAATGCAGCATGAATTGGACAGGAGAGGTAAATGTGAGAGAGTTGGCTTGTATGGCTGGCTGCTGTTGAAAGTAGGGTGGGAAAAAAGTAGTGTAGAGAGTTGGATAGGAAAAGACCTCAGTTTTTAGTATTCAGATTTTCATTTAATCCTCTCCTCTGTTTTTCACACCAGTCTCTAGTATCATGAGGGTCTGGTGCTTCTCTGATTCAATTTCTAGTCCTTGGTGGATGAGGTGGGAAGAGGATCTAGACTTCCAACTGCTTAAGGTACAAATCTACAGACCTTCAACTAGGTCCTGGTTTTAGCTTGACACTCCCCACCTCCAATCCCTCACCCCTACCCTTCTTCATAGGAATTCAGACATCTTAGCCCTGAGCATCTAACCTACAAATTGGCTGGATTACTGTACCCTTCTAGGTAGACACTGCACTCAAACTACTAAGTTAGTTAGTTATTCCTGCTCCATCTTCTCTTCTGCTAAATTTATTAAATATTTTCTGTCTGCTTTGGTCTACTTTCCCCCCTTATAGTTTATCTCCTTTAAAAAAATTTATTTGTTTTTAATTGAAGGATAGTTGTTTTAGAATATTGTGTTGGTTTCTGCAATAGATCAACATGAATCAGTTGTATCATCAGATAGACATAGTAGTAGATCATTCATTCTCATTTTTGTATAGTATTGCATGTGGAGAATATGTTACACTTATCCATTCTGCTGTTGATGGACTATCAACATATCAATTATTTAAAAGCGAGAACTTAATATGAAGAATTGGCTGAGTAAGTATAGGAGAACTGAAAAGACAGAAGGGAACATTAAGGCAATACAAAGCCAATAACTGCAGGAAGTGCTTGTAAGGCTCATGGACAAAGGGAAGGAGTTGAGATGATTAGAAACTGGGTGTTTGATGGAGTAACTCTGCAGAACTAGCATCATGACAGCCAAAGAGGGGCTGCTGCTCAGCTGGTGCTGGTACCTCAGGACCTTGGAAGAGGAGTTCTTTGAGGGGCCTGAATGGTTCTCATTCTGAGAGGGGATGAGGAGACTGGTTCTGGGAGTGTGGGACAAACTGGAAGCTGCAACCAATTGCTAATATCAGAGTGAAGAGTCATTACTGGCATGATGTTGACAGAACAGGGAGCAAACAGGAAGGAATCCAGGTCCTTTATCCTCTACTGGCCCTCCAGTCTTTCTTTGGTATCTCCATTGGCAAAAGCTAACAGAGAGTTACTGGCAAAGCAGAAATGTGGTTTGCAGAATTGAGGTTTCATCGTTACAAAGCAGACTACAGGACTTCCCTGGTGGTGCAGTGGGTAAGAATCTGCCTGCCAATGCAGGGGACATGGGTTCAATCCCTGGTCCAGAAACATCCCACATGCCACAGAGCAACTAAGCCTGTGTGCCACAACTGCAGAAGCCCATGAGCCTGGAGCCTGTGCTCCACAAGAGAAGCCACTGCAATGAGAAGCCTGCGTGCTGTAACGGAGACCAGCCTCTGCTTGCCTCAACTAAAGAAAAGCCTGCAGGAATGAAGACCAAGCACTGCCAAAAATAAATAAATAACATTATTTTAAAAAAGAAACAGACTGCAGAATGGTGGTTTTGGAGCTGAGAAATAATACCTGGAACCCTGTAATTTCTAGGTTTTGTAAACACGGGGTATTACCTATCATGATGCTGTGAACATTCTTACTTTCATTTTGGTAGACGTACATTTACCTTTCTGTTGGGTTTATACCTAGGATTGGACTGCTGGGCCACAAACTATGCATATGTTCAGTTTCAGTAGATACTGCTAAATGATGTCCAGTTATGCAAATTATACTCTCACCGGCAATATATGAAAATCCTAGCTACCTTGCATTTGTGCCATCCTTGTAGCCATTCTGATGGGTGTGTAGTGGCATCTCATTGTGATTTTATTTGCACTTCCCTGACAACCAATGAACTTCTGCACAATTTCTGTAAGTTTATTGGCCATTTTGATTTCCTCTTTTGTAAAATATCCGTTCAGATCTTTTGTTCATTTTCCACTGGGTTGTCTAATTTTTTTTTTTATCCATTTGCAGGAGTTCTTTATATGCTAGATGTCAGTCCTTTGTGAGATATATGCATTGTGGGTATTTTCTTGTAATCCATGGATTGTTTTTAGTCTCTTATTAATGTCTTCTGTTTGAGAAAAGTTATTAACTTTATGACAGTCCAGTTTTTTAAAAGATTTCCTTTATAGTGTGCTCTTTTAGAGTCTCGTTTAAGAAATCTTTTGCTACTTCAAAGTTACAAAGATCAAAAACACAGATACCTTGATTTTAAAATGGACAAGGGACATGAAGAGACATTTTTCCAAAGAAGACATACAAATACCCAACACGTACGTGAAAATGCGCTCAACATCACTATTCATCAGGGAAATGCAAATCAAGACCATATTGAGCTATCATCTCACACCTGTTGGCATGTTTATTGTCAAAAAGACAAGAGATAAATGTTAGCAAGGACGTGGAGAAAAGAGAACTTGTACATTGTTGGTGGGAATGTAAACTGGTACAGCTGTTACGGAAAACAGTATGAAGGTGCCTCAAAAAACCTGAACTTCTGTATGACCCAGGAATTCCACTTGTGAGTGTGTACCTGAAGAAGTTGAAACTAGTCCAGATAGCCCTCCACATCTTCATGTTCCGCATCTGTGGATTCAACCAACTGTGGGTAGAAAATACCTGGGGGGAAAAAGGCCCAGAAACTTCAAGAAGGAAAAGGAGCTTACTGTTTGCTGCTGATTACCTGTTTACATAGCACTTGCACTGCATTTAGAATAATTTACATAACATTTATATTAGGTAGTATAAGTAATCTAGAGATGATTTAAAGTATGCAGGAGGCTGTGTGTAGTTTATGTGTGAATACTACATCATTTCATATAAGGAACTTGAGCATCCATGGATTTCAGTACTCTCTGGGGGTCCTGGAACCAGTCCCTCAAGGATATCAAGGGATGACTGTATCTTGAAGAAATACCTTTACTCCCATATTCATTGCAGAGTTATTCACAACAGCTGAGATATGGAAACAACTTAAGTGCCCATCTATGAATGAATAGACAAAGAAGATTGAAGATATATATAATATATATATGTATATATAAATATATATATATAATGCACAAACATTCTCTCTCTCACACACACACACATTAGAATATTATTCATCCATAAAGGAAGAAAATCCTGCCATTTGCAGCAACATGGATGGACCTTGAAGTTTATTGTGCTAAATGAAATAAGTTAGAGAAAAACAAATACTGTATCATCTCACTTTTGTATAGAATCTTAAAAAGTTGAGCTCACAGAACCAGAAACTAAAGTAGTGATTACCAGGGACTGGGGTGGGTGTGGGATGGAGAGATGTTAGTCAAGTTTTCAATTATACGATGAATAGCTTTTGGAAATTGAATGTGCAGCATGATGACTATAGTTAATAACACTGTATATGTGAATTTGCTAAGAGAGTAGATCTAAAGTGTCTTACTATACACACACACAAATGGTACCTATGTGAGGTAGTAGATATGTGAAGTGGTAGATATGTTCATTAATCAGGTCACAATGTATGTATATATTAAAGCATCATACTGTAAACCTTTAACAAAACCACACTCTAAATATATACACTTACCACCAAAGACTGGAGTAGGGAGCTTACAAAGACCTTCTTTCATGTTTTTCTCTGAAAACTTACCCTCCCCTATACCTCAACTCTCCCCTTCACATTCAAATCTGCAACCCATCTGGAATTTATTTTGTATATGATGTAAAATAGTGGTTCAGACACATGTTTTTTTAAATATAGAAAATTATATAGATTTAGCACTATCTGTTGAAAGGAGCATCCTTTCCCACTGTACTTCAGGGTCACTTTTGCCACATGTGTAGGCCTGTTGATGGATTCTTTATCCTTGGTCACGATATTAACTCCCTAATACTGTCACTTAAAGTTACCATCAATTGAGTGGCTTAAAACAACACGCATTTTAAGTCTCACAGCTCTGTGGTCAGAAGCCTCGGTACAGTGTGACTCTTCTGGGTCCTCTGTTTAGAGTCTTTGTTGGTGTTGTTCAGCTGCTAAGTCATGTCTGACTCTGCAACCTCATGAACTGCACCATGCCAAAGCTTTTAGAGTCTAACAAGCCTGAAATCAAGGTGTTGGCCAGGTTGGGCCCTTGTCTGAAAGCTCTGGAGGTGAATCCGCTTCTGGGGTCCTTCAGGTTGTTGGTGGAATTAAATTCCTTGCGGTTGTAGGGCTGAGTTCCCCAATTCCTTATTGGCTGTCAGGTGGGGTTTAGTTTTTGCTTCTCAAAGTTGTGCATTCCTCCTCATGTTTTCCATGTGGCGCTTCTCCAGCAACATCAAGTCAAGTTCATCTCATACTTAGAATCTCTCCTAATTACCCTTTGGCTGCATCTCTGACAGGCTCTTCTGCCTTCCTCTTTTGCTTTTGTGGGTTCATGTGATTCCATTGCACCCACCTGGATAATCCAGGATAATCTATTTTAAAGTTAGGTGGTTAGTAACTATAATTATATTGCTAAGTTCCTTCACAGCAGTATTTTGATTAGGCTTGATTAAATAACAGTGAATAGTGAGCTTGAAGTGGGAGTTGGTATCTTTAGAGTTCTGCCTACCATAGTTGATTTGTCTATACTAGCATTATTACCACAGTCTTAATTACCATAGTTTTATAATAGTTTTTCATCTGTGCCATAGTTGTTCAGCGCTGTTCTTCAGGATTATCTTGGCTGGCATATACATAATTGGAATATTAAAAGATTTATAATGAGACAGGAGCAATATTCACATAGATAATGACCATTTTTTTTCAAGACTGATGAAAAGCATCAGGGATAGATAGTGCCAAATTGCTCTTTGAAATTTTTGCAACAATTTACTCCTTCATTAACACTGTATGCAAAGGCCTACTTCCTGGGTTTAAATTTTAAAATGAATGCTAATCTGATAGGTAAAATATGCAGTTTCCTTACTTTGAGTTCTGTTTTAAAAATTGTGAATGAAATTAAGTATTTTTTGTTTGCTTATATTAGTTGTTCTATTCATATCCTGTTGCCAATGGTTTTGTTTATTGTCATTCAGAGAGTTAAAAAATTTATGATGTTAAACTTATACTTTTATGGATTTTGTGTTTGGGATCATGTTTATAAAGTTCGTGTTTCAAGCTTGAAAAAGAATCCCTCATTTTTTTCTGGATATTTTGTGGTTTCTGTTTTGTGTTGTTCTGTTTAAATCTTTGATCTTAAATTTAGATTTGTTTTGGGCTAAGAAATGAAGCCACTTTTTTGAAAGATCATACAAAGGTACCAAAGACACTTTCATTCCCTTAGGCAGCTCTTTCCCCTGACTCCTACACTACTCTTCTCTGGAGCAGTTTCAGGGAGTGAACAGTTTGTGAATTGGAAAATGCCCCTATCTCCAGAGCAAAGATGAGGCCATGACAGAAATATTGGTCTCCCCAGGCTATGATATGCTGTATTTGCTGTTTTATTAGTAAACATCATTGCTGAAGCTCATTTAGCTTTATGAGCAGAATAGGAGTTTGAATGAAGGTACATAGAATCTTAGGAATTCTCCATCTGTAGACAAGTTCTCTTGCTCAGCAGCACTGTTAAGGAAAGCAGGAAGCTGGACAGCTTAGAACCAACCATTCAAGACCTCGCTGTGCTTTGGTTCAGGCACACCAAAAACTTCCTTTGTTCAAAGACAAAAGCTTATTCAAATACGTTTTACTAAAAGGAACCATATTTTAGAAATTGATCTGTAGATAGGTTTGTATGAAAATGCCACGGGGCTAACCATGTGAAAGAAATCTTCCTCTGAACTTTCTGATTTCAACATCAATAAAAAGAATCAAGCAGTTAGATCTAATTCCATAAAACTGCTTCTGTAAAAAATGTTCTCATGAGTATCTGTGGTAGAAGGATTAAAGACCTAGCTTATCCAAAGGGAAGCTAAATGAGATGCACTGATAAATGACTAGCTTGCTGCTTATTCTTCAGAATGCTCTCATTTTTTTTTTTTTGCCTGCAATTTTTTGCTTTTGTGAAGACTTGCTAAAGTATACTATCATCAAAGATTTTAATGTGAGTCCCTTCTGTACTTCATTTATTACTTAGTTCATTAAAGAATATAAGCAGAACCTCAAATGTCTAATATTGTTATTAAATCATAAAATCCAAAAGTATCCTTGAGGAGGATGAGTCTGATGTGTTCTCTGATTTAGTAATTGCTCCACAGCATTCCTGAGTCTTCAAAGCTCTTTTTTTAAGTGACAGTAAACTACTTGAAAGGTAGTCTGTGGTTTTACTGGCAGTTTTTAATTATAGGAAATTTATTTTTTTTTTTGCCATAAATGGACTTCTATTCAGAGGAGAACAATCATGGTGGTGAAGGGACATGGAATTATATCATGTAAGGAATGTCTGCATAAGGCTGGGGAAGTTTCTTTTGTTGAGGAGTATACTCAGGGGAGATAGACAGCTGTCTGAGAATTTGTAAAGAATCATCCTATGTAAGGTAGATTAAATTCAGTCTCTGTGATCATAAGGGCTTCCCTGGTGGCTCAGTGATAAAGAACCCACCTGCCAATGCAGGAGACATAGGTTCGATCCCTGGGTTGGGAAGATCCCCTGGAAGAGGAAATGACAACATGTTCCAGTATTCTTGCCTGGGAAATCCCATGGACAGAGGAGCATGGTGGGCTACAGTCCTTGGAGATGCCAAAGAGTCAGACTTGACTTAACGACTAAGCAACAATAGCAATAACAGCTAGGATCCTAAAGGTGATCCTACTAAATAGTTAACAGAGTTGGGTAAGTATTCAGTGGCTACTTTGGGAGGTAGTAACATCCTTAGCACTGCACGGATAAATAGGTTAGCAGACCACTTGATGAGATTACTCGAGATGACACTCACATTGGCACAGTTCCAATAGATGTGACTCTGAAATTTGAATTTCCAACTATCTCTGGCCCCAGGGAATTCTCCCTGACTATTGGCCCTAGCTTGGATGCTGTATTCATTTTCTAGGGACGTCATAACAAAGTACCACAATCTTGGTGGCTTAAACAACAGACATTCACTGCCTCACAATCCTGGAGGCCAGACATCAGAAATCAAGATGTTGGGGGAGTTGGTTCCTTCTGCGGGCTTCAAGGGAAGGACCTGCTCTGGGACTCTCTCCTTGGCTTGTACATGGCTACCTTTACGTCCACTGGGTTTTCTCCCTGTATGTGTGTCTGTCTCCAGTTATTATCATTTTTTAAAAATAAAGATAGTAATGTAGGACCACTCTAATAATCTCATTTTAGCTTCTTTATCTATTTACCTCATCTACAAATAAGGTCACATTCTGATGCACTGGGGCTGAGACTTCGTATGAAATTTTAGGGGACAAGACTCAATCCATACAGATGTATAAGGGAAAGCTGGACCTATAGGATAAAGAAATTGGTGGAGTTTGTGAATTCTAGAAATTGGCCAGGTCAGTCACTATTTTACAAAATCCCTACTGTTGTACTTACTATTGCCGTGTAACTTTTCAGCTGAAAATAAACATTTTATTATGCTCACAGATCCCGTGGGTCAGAAATGTAGATGAGGCCTAGCTCAATAGCTTTTCTCTGCTCAGACGTCAGGCCCTCAGGTGAGAAGACTGGGTGGCTAGAGGTGGCTCAAGAGCTGGGGGCTGAAGTAATTTGCTTGGTGGTTGGTGTTTGTTAATTGTGAGGTCAATGGGGGTGTCAACTGGAACATTTCCATATGGCCTGTTGGTGCCTTCCTCAAAGTACGACAGTCTCAGGGTAATGCCTTTTGTGTAGCATTAGGGCTCCCAAAGTCAGTATCTTGGCGGACAAAATTGGGGCTGTACTGCTTTTCTGACCAAGACTTGGGAGTAGTGCAGTGTCTCTTCTGCCACAATTCTATTGGTTAAAAATGGATCACACGCCCACTCAGAGTTTGATGAGGGGATATAGGCACTCTATCTTCCTTGGCATGAAAATTTCTGAACATAAAATAAAAAAGAACACATATCTATTTAGAGAGAATTTAAATTATAGGGTATATTATAAAAGAATATATAACCACCTAAGAGACAATCAAGCTTCTTGTCTTGGTCTGTGAGATTTACTCTGACTTACTAATTCCACTTCATCTACTGGTCATGTGTAGAATATTAGACATAGAATAATTTTAAAATTAATCCCACATCCACTGGGCTTCCAGGAATCACTTCCTCTCACCCCCTCAAAAAAAACACAAAAAACAAAAAACACAACGCCCAAGATGTTTTAACAGAAAAGTATAAAAGAATATTAAGTATGGACCAGCTTTGCTCTTATTCTGTTTTTATGACTTGTCCAAGCAATTGAACTAGCTAATATATTGATTTCATAAAAAGTGCTAACCCTGACCAGGCCAGGGATCTTAGCTAGCTTAGACCAGGTGGCCTTTGCTTTCTAGGTAATTCCAGCTCTCTGTTGACTCCGTAGCTCTTGTTTTACATCTGCTTCAAAACATAAACATAAGTCAGGTATGCATTTTTATTGAACAAATTGGACTCTGTAGTGTGTGAATTATTTTCTATTCTCACTTTTCAAATTTGGACTTACTCTTTCCTACCTAGGATTAAATATTTGGCAGGTCGAATAACTTTCTGGTTCCTTCAATCACAAGAAAGCCTCACTCTAACAAAAAAAAATTTTTTTTGCCAAGTATAGTATCAAAATTTAGAATTCTTATCTAATGTAGGGTTCTCCTGTCCCCCTGCTTAAGAACGGGAGAAGCATGCCCTACCTCTTCATGATTTTGTAATTCTACTTCTCCCACTTCTAGGTATGGTTTCCGACCCCTCTGGAGAAGAAAGGTAAGAGGTATGAAAAGTTTTATTTGATGGATATGGTTGTATCTGGCAACAAAGTGGAAGCTGCGGTGACTTTTCTGAGCTAGTCTCAGAAGTCCTGCAATGTCATTTCTGCCACATTCTATTGGTTGAAAGAGAGTCACAGGATACCCAGAGTTAAGGGTGGGGGACATAGATAAGGAACGTGTCAAAGATGACAGTCAGATAGTTGTTGTCTCTTATTCTCTGGGGTGTTCTTTTTTCCTGGGAGAGCCTCCTGCTAGAGGACCTATGACTGCAGTTCTCTTTTAAACAAGTAATGTTCCCATATCTGGCTGCTTTTGAGTCTCATTATCCAGAAGCTGCTTGCAGTACGTCTCCCTACAGTGGGCCTTTGGCTTTCCCAGGCTCATCTCTTACACCCCGGGCTGCCTTTCTGGCCCCGGAGCCACGTCTGGGTCCCAGGAAACAGACTCCTTTGTCATTGGTAGTGTAAATATTGGCTAATGCAGCTCTCTCTGCTGTTTACAGTCAGACTAATAATAGCCATGGCCTTGCATCTTTGGACTTCCTGCAGCAGAAGCAGACTCCAGTCTCTGGTCTCCCAGTCTTCAGAGGCTGTAGGCAAGGTTTTTGAAAGGTTCACAGAAGCTCCTCTTACCAGGATTAAGGTGAAAGAAAGTACTTTTTCCTCTCGTCCCCCATCTCATCTCCTCCATAGCACGCAGACCAGTTTCCATAAAGCACTCTCTCTCTAGGCTTTTTCCATTTTGATATTTATAGAAATAGAGGTGGGAAATAAAACAATGTTAGTAGAATCAGTCCCACAACCCTTAGGGTGTATTGCTTTGGCGGTCTAGCTCCACAATTTAGGCATTGTGCTTAGACTTCAGGGCCACTGGTAAAATTCCAAGACAAAAGAGTCCTATTTTAATATCTTGGTGCCCTTCAGCCAAGATTAATAAAGCAGAAATGCCATTTTTCCTGTAGTAGTGTTTAATAAATCCAAGAAGTGATTAGTCAGGCTTGCCAAGTTTAGAGAGAGGATTTTTCAGGAGTATTTCAAAGCCAGTGGAGGTTGCATGGCATTTGGGGAGAGGTTTGTGAGAAGAAACTTATGAAGGGAGAGGTGGGAGAGATTTCAAGAGGCCAGTGTTCTCTTTGTTATCCAACTCCTCATTTGTTTCCTATAATCTACTCTTTATACTGCACTGAAGGGGTTATTCTAAACTGAAAACCTATTTGTGTAATTCCTCTTTCATGTTTTTTATATCTCCTTTAAAAGATAAAGACCAAATTCTTCAGTTTAACATAGAATATTCTTCAGGATCTATCCCTTGGCAATCTTTGAAGCCCTACATTTCACCAATACACTGGAGAAGAAAAGAAACGTTAAGTGTGAGATAGGATGAGTGAAATGATCAGAAAGCCTTCTCCTTCCCTAATCACTCAGGCCGAGTTCAGCAGGTGCCAAGAAGGAAAGGAATCAATACAGAACTGGACTGAGATTGGAGTTTTAAATGTTGGATTAGATAAGGTTAGACATTAACAGCTAGATGTGACTACCAGCCTATGAAACCTGCTTAAGATGTTGAAACATAAGAAAGAGAGATTTTATAGAGAGTGGTTAAAAGGAGAAAAGCAAACATTGTTTCATTTTTGTACTCCAGTAATTTTAGATTGTTTGATAAGTAATTTTAAAAATGTAGGCATCATTTAGCAGGGACAGGACTTAGGGGACTGATGAGTAGGAGTACAGAAGATGGCAGGTTGGAGCACAGGCTTATTTGTATAATTTTGCTGGGAATTTGAGATTTGAGATCACACTGGAAATTATCTAGCAGTAAGGTTTTTTGAATAGACATTCCAGATTAAAGAAAAAATTGAATTCAGAAGAGTTATATGAGGTACTCGTGCCTGGAAAATCCCATGGACGGAGGTCCATGGGGTCACGAAGAGTCAGGCACGACTGAACGACTTTACTTTCACGCATTGGAGAAAGAAATGGCAACCTGCTCCAGGGTTCTTGCCTGGAGAATCCCAGAGACAGAGGAGCCTAGTGGGCTGCCATCTATGGGGTCGCACAGAGTCGGACATGATTGAAGCGACTTAGCAGCAGCAGCAGCAGCATGTGAGGTCCAGTCCATGTTATAGGATTTTTCTGATTGCTCACTAAGCTTCACCATGTTGAGCTTCCTCAGTTTCTTAATGTGGCAAATTCTTTGTTGTCCTGGGACTTCGCAAGAGTTCTGCTTAGAAGAAATGTCACCTCGCCCCCCCCGCCACCCCTGCAATCTTCAGCTAGCTAACCTCTGTGAATCCTTTAGGTTTTAAATAACATATTCTATTTTTAGAGAGGTCTTTTCTGACCCTCTCAGCATAAATTGGGTGCCCCTTTATTATAATCATGGGCTTCCCTTGTGGCTCATTTGGTAAAGAATCTGCCTGCTATGTGGGAGACCTGGGTTTGATCTCTAGTATTGGAAGATCCCCTGGAGAAGGGAAAGGCCACCCATTCCAGTATTCTGGCCTGGAGAATTCCATGCACTGTCCATGGGGTTGCAAAGAGTTGGACATGACTAAACGACTTTCACTTTATTATAATTACATGTGTTCCCTCTGCTTTTCTGTCTTTTTTGGGGGGGCTCATATTATTTGTAACTATATGTTTATTTTTGTGTTTATTTGTCTTATGTCTGACTCCACCAGTAAATGATAAGCCTCAGGAGTGTGAGGCTATAATTGTTTCATTCATCACTAGATAAGCAACACTTAGCAGAATCCTTGAAACAGAAGATATTCAATGATTTTTCTTTTGAATCAGGAATAAATGTTTCCTTGATTATGCTAAAACCTTCACTGTATTTCTGTGACCAGGCTATTAATAGTGAGAGAGAATGAATAATTTAGAAAATGGACATTTGTGAACTGTAATTTAGGTGGTTGGAGAAGACTCGTGAGAGTTCCTCAGGCTGCAAGGAGATTAAACCTGTCAATCCTAAAGAAAATCAGTCCTGAATATTCATTGGAAGAGCTAATGCTGAAGCTGAAGTTCCAATACTTTGGTCACTGATGTGAAGAACTGACTCATTGGAAAAGACTCAGATGCTGGGAAAGATTTAGGGCAGAAGGCAAAGGGGGCAACAAAAGATGAGATGGTTGGATGGCATCACCGATTCAATGGACATGACTTTGAGAACACTTCGGGAGATAGTGGATTACTGGGAAACCTGGCGTGCTGCAATTTATGGGGTCTTGAAGAGTTGACACAACTTAGCAACTAAACAACAAAAACAAGCTCAAGCTAAAGCATAAAAAGCACAGACTTGAGGCAAGGGATTTAAAAAATCCTCCAACTAGCCTCAATGAAGAGGAGCTGGATACTGATTGTGAAACAGACTTCATTTCTTATGCTCCTTGATTCTACATCTCTGAGAGGTCTTAAAAGGACACATGAAATGACCTGTTGTCAATAAGAATGTGATTGTGGGGATGGATCTTTCTACTGTGTTTGAAATAAATTATATATGGTGGAAAACATGTAGAACTGAAATTAGGGGGAACAACTCTAGCCATTATAATGATTTTGAATAAAATAAATGTTAAGTAAGAAAGCTTTGTAAATAATTGTGTGATAACATGCTATGGAATAAGTGGCCTGTGAAAGGAAGTTCAGTTCAGTTGCTCAGTTATGTCTGATTCTTTGCAACCCTATGGACGGCAGCATGCCAGGCTTCCCTGTCCATCACCAACTCCTGGAGCTGGCTCAAACTCATGTCCATCAAGTTGGTGATGCTATCCAACCATCTCATCTTCGGTCGTCCCCTTCTCCTCTTGCCCTCAATCTTTCCCAGTATCAGGGTGTTTTCAAATGAGTCAGCTCTTCTCATGAGGTGGCTGAAGTATTGGAGTTTCAGCTTCAGCATCAGTCCTTTCAATGAATATTCAGGCCTGATTTCCTTAAGAATGGACTGGTTGGATATCCTTGCAGTCCAAGGGACTCTCAAGAATCTTCTGAGACACCACAGTTCAAAAGCATCAATTCTTCGGCGCTCAGCTTTCTTTACAGTCCAACTCTCACATCCATACATGACTACCAGAAAAACCATACCTTTGATTAGACAGACTTTGTTGGCAAAGTAATGTCTCTGCTTTTGAATATGCTATCTAGGTTGGTCATAACTTTCCTTCCAAGGAGTAAGTGTCTTTTAATTTCATGGCTGCAGTCATCATCTGCAGTAATTTTGGAGCCCCACAAAAATAATGTCTGACACTGTTTCCACTGTTTCCCCATCTATTTCCCATGAAGTGATGGGATCAGATGCCATGATCTTTGTTTTCTGAATGTTGAGTTTTAAGCCAACTTTTTCACTCTCCTCTTTCACTTTCATCAAGAGGCTCTTTAGTTCCTCTTCACTTTCTGCCATAAGGGTGGTGTCATCTGTGTATTTGAGGTTATTGATATTTCTTCTAGCAATTTTGATTCCAACTTGTGCTTCTTCCAGCCCAGCATTTTGCATAATGTATTCTGCATATAAGTTAAATAAGCAGGGTGATAACATACAGCCTTGACGTACTCCTTTTCCTATTTGGAACCAGTCTGTTGTTCCATGTCCAGT
>NW_011494961.1:4912466-4920523 GCF_000754665.1 Bison bison bison
CAGCACTTTCATAGCATCATCTTTTAGGATTTGAAATAGCTCAACTGGAATTCCATCACTTCCACTAGCCTTGTTTGTAGTGATGCTTCCTAAGGCCCACTTGGCTCTAGGTGAGTGATCATACCATTGTGGTTATCTGGGTCAGGGAGCTCTTGTTTTGTATAGTTCTTCTGTGTATTCTTGCCACCTCTTCTTCATGTTTTCTGCTTCTGTTTGGTCTATACCATTTCTGTCCTTTATTGTGCCCATCTTTGCATGAAATGTTCCCTTGGTATCTCTAATTTTCTTGAAGAAATTGCTAGTCTTTCCCATTCTATTGTTTTCCTCTGTTTCTTTGCACTGATCACTGAGGAAGGCTTTTTTACCTCTCCTTGCTATTTTTTTTGTGAAAGGAAAAAAAGGCCAAAATTTGAAATCAAAGTGTTAATTTCTTTCAATATAGAGTATTTCCTTATCAATGTCATTAAATCCTATAATGGAAATGTTAATAGAAATATTTACCTTTCACACAATGATACCTTGACATTTAGGAAACACAGGGCTTCCTTTGTGGCTCAGCTGGTAAAGAATCCCCCTGCAATGTGGGAGACCTGAGTTCAATCCCTGGGTTGGGAAGATGCCCTGGAGAAGGGAAAGCCTACCCACTCCAGTGTTCTGGCCTAGAGAATTCCATGGACTGTATAGTCTATGGGGTTGCAAAGAGTCGGACATGACTGTGTGACTTCCCCTTTCACTAGAAAGTGCCACATGGGTTTATGGGAGGCAATTATTTTATACATTTTGGAGAAGTGGAGAGTAGGTATAAAGGAATATTAGAATGAATGTTGGTACATAAGGTTGCAAGGGAAAAGATTTGTTTATTTCTACCTACAAGTTGAGCCAGTTCCCAGATGTCAAATTACTGGCCAGGTTCCAGAGGAAACGGGTATTGGCCTTTATTTCTTGTTCACTGCCACTGAAAGTTGAACTTTCAAGTTGCTTTGCAGAGGCGTGGGTGACGCCCTTCTGTCCCTAGTCTTTCTGTGTACCATGCAGATGTCCCCAGCCATCTATAACAGACGTGTCCTGAAGTGCCGGTTCCTGGAATAACAAGTCAAATGGCTGACACCCAACTCTGAGCTGTTATTCTATGCCACGTGCCCTGAGCTAAGAACTTTTATATGGATTATTTTAGTTTGTCCTTATTAGATATTTCTAATGTTAGCTATTGTTATTATCATCTCCATTTTATAGATACAGAACTGGAGGCTTAAGGAAGCTAACCCCTTTGTCTAAGGTTTTACAAGTAATAAGTGGCAGAGGCAAGATCCGAACCCAGGTAATTTGATTCTAAACCCTGCACTGTCTTGCCTAATGGCTCGTCATCAAGGAATTCACTCTCCCTGATGGGTGTAGTGCAAGCTTAATGGATAGAACAGTAGGTTAATGTTAAATGCTATGCAATCTACATTAGACTTACGCAAGTGAGAGTGGAACTGCCAAAGGTCAGAAATGTTTGGCGGTGTGTGCATAAACAATCTATGTTGCTTTTTCTTCATGTGCAAAGTATCCTGTAAGAAACCTGGAACCACTCCAACATCCCCAGATCTGCCGGTCAGACTTGAGTATTGGAACTGGAGGACTGGTGCTTCAGTCATTATGTGGCCTTATTCCTCAAGCCTCAGAAACAGCAGGAGCTGGTAGACTCCTGTTACTCCTTCCTTCTCCACCTCTCTTGGGGAAAACCTTAGGGGTGGGATACATGCTTATTTGAGAAAAATGGAGAGTACAGGGAGCTATTTTCTCACCATCCTCTCTGTGGGACTTTTCCTTAGACTGAAATCCCCTGAGAATTACTCCTGTACTAAAGACTGTATTTCTTTAAGTTTTTTTTTTCTTTCTCTTTTGATTCATTAATGCAGTAAGTTTTGAGAAGTCTTTGCCTACTTAAGGACTTCTCTGCCAACAGTCTTTAAGTTGAGTATAAATAATTGAGTTATTTGCTGTGGAATTTGAGTACATCCCAATTTCACTTTAACTTATTATGACAACAGGAAATCCAGAAACCCACTATGTCCATTCCAAAGAGTTTTTCTGTTTTGGTAGCTCTAAATATTTGAAAACGGTCATCAGTTCAGTTCAGTTCAGTTGCTCAGTCATGTCCGACTCTTTGCAACCCCATGAATCGCAGCCCGCTAGGCCTCCCTGTCCATCACCAACTCCCGGAGTTCACTCAGACTCACGTCCATCGAGTCAGTGATGCCATCCAGCCATCTCATCCTCTGTCGTCCCCTTCTCCTCCTGCCCCCAATCCCTCCCAGCATCAGAGTCTTTTCCAATGAGTCAACTCTTTGCATGAGGTGGCCAAAGTACTGGAGTTTCAGCTTTAGCATCATTCCTTCCAAAGTAATCCCAGGGCTGATCTCCTTCAGAATGGACTGGTTGGATCTCCTTGCAGTCCAAGGGACTCTCAAGAGTCTTCTCCAACACCACAGTTCAAAAGCATCAATTCTATGACTATGAAAATGGTCATAGTGAGGGTTAATTATATAAATGAGTATTTCCCCCATAACCTTTATGAGGTGTGAACATTGAAAGAAAATTAGAGTTAAAGCAAATCATATCATCTCAGTTTCAATGAAGGACTTTTTTTTGACACTACAGAAAGTTTTTAATGAATTATTATTGTACTATGTAAAATATTAAGAACAAATTAAAAACTAAGACATTCTCTGGCAAATACTTGTACCCAAAGTCTAGCAAAAATTCATGAGAAAGCAATTCGATTAAAGCAATCTCCACATCAAGGATGCTGTTTAAAGGCTAGTAGCCTAGGGGACTGATACCCTAGGTCTCTTTACCCTTGACCCATACACTTGACCCTGACCCCTGTTGGGATCCCTGGCTCCAGACACCCAACACTGCTTCACCGTATTTTACTGTCGCTCAGAATGCCCTAGAATGGCTCTCCTTGCTTCCCCAAGAATCTGTTACCAGCCACAGTTCCCCACCCCACTCCCACCCCTCATTCTCAGGGTCTCTGATTCTTGGATGTTGGATTTTATTTATTTATTTTGGCCACACCATGGCGTTTGCAGGATCTTAGTTTCCTGACCAGGGATTGAACCCCGGCTCTTGGCAGTGAAAGCACGGAGTCTTAACCCCTGGACCACCAGGGAATTTCCTGGATTCTATTTGAAGCTGCTGTTGTACTGTGTAAGCCCTTACTTAAAACTGTGCATGCCTGCGTGATAAAACACTTCAGTCGTGTCCGAGTCTGTGTGACCCTAGACTGTAGCCTGTTAGGTTCCTCTGTCTATGGGATTCTCCAGGTAAGCATACTGGAATGGGTTGTCATACCCTTTTCAAGGTATCTTTCCAAGCCAGGGATCGAACCCGTGTCTCTTACATCTCCTGCATTGGCAGGCAGGTTCTTTACCACTAGCACCACCTGGGAATCCCAGTTAAAACTGTAGACTCTAAAATATCAAAGTCATATACTTTCTTTTTCAGAATTAGATCCTGAGAAAAATAACAGCAGCTCCCTTCTGCCTTCATCTTTTCTTCTTGACAAAATAGAAACCTAGAACTCTCGAAATGAAAATACTCTTTCTCATAAATCGGTTCTACTTCCTGTTGCTGCTGAACTCCATCAATGTCTTGTGTGTACACTTAATTCTGCTTCCTTTTGCAGAGAATTCCTGAGTAACAACTTTCAGAGATAAATCAACTCACTGCAGTGGCATCCTATCCATGGACTAGTGACCCAGGTAAGAAATTTTGTTTTCCTTCATTTTCCCTGACTGGAAGTTATTTAAAACATACTTTTACAATGTTTGAATATAATTTTAAGCTAATGCATGAAGCTTTAAAGAAATTTCACTTTTACTATAGACAGTTTGGGCTTTGTTCATCCTCACCTTCATTCTTTCCCTCTAGTTTTATTTTCTAAATTTCATTTCTTGGAATAACTTAAAGGAGCCAGGGTGAAATTATCCACTGGGCATAGTAGGTACAGTCAATGGGCTTGTGATACTGTTGCTGCTGCTAAGTCGCTTCAGTCGTGTCCAACTCTGTGCGACCCCATAGACGGCAGCCCACCAGGCTCCGCCATCCCTGGGATTCTCCAGGCAAGAACACTGGAGCGGGTTGCCATTTCCTTCTCCAAAGCATGAAAATGAAAGTGAAAGTGAAGTCGCTCAGTCGTTTCGAACTCTTAGCGACCCCATGGACTGTAGCCTACCATGCTCCTCTGCCCATGGGATTTTCCAGGCAAGAGTACTGGAGTGGGTTGCCATTGTCTTCTCTGTGTGATACTGTTGCTGCTGCTGCTGCTGCTGCTAAGTCGCTTCAGTCGTGTCCGACTCTGTGCGACCCCACAGACGGCAGCCCACCAGGCTCCCCTGACCCTGGGATTCTCCAGGCAAGAACACTGGAGTGGGTTGCCATTTCCTTCTCCAATGCATTAAGGTGAAAAGTGAAAGAGAAGTCACTCAGTCGTGTCCGACTCTTAGCGACCCCATGGACTGCGGTCTACCAGGCTCCTCCGTCCATGGGATTTTCCAGGCAAGAGTACTGGAGTGGGGTGCCATTGCCTTCTCCAGTGTGATACTGTTAGGAGCCCATAAAAATATTTTAACACTATTCTAAGTTCAGTTAAAAAAGTAGTATTTAATGATTAATCTAGCCTGGAGTATATGTGTCTTTATACCAAAGCAGGCATAAAATATTTTATAATACATATATGTTTTCTGGAGGAAAGGGCCCATGAAGGCAAGAGTACCTAAAGTCCACAAAAGTCATAACACACGGAAGTTAGCTAGCTGCTTTATTGCAAAGAAACATCTCTTAACTGACAACCATATTTGACATTCTTTGGAGTTTTTATGTCTGTGAATTTGATGAGCTGATCCATTTCTGGCTAAGTTATGTAATTTACTTGTCATAAAATTAGCATAGAGTATAAATTTTGAGTAAAGACAATAAATAAGACTGTGGATATTGATCTGGTATTTTAATTGGGCTTTAGTCTTTCCTTAACACAACATTTTCTTGTTCTTTTATTTTTTTTAAAGTGGTGAAAGTGTTAGTCGCTCATGTCTGACTCTCTGTGACCCCATGACTGTTCTCCAGGCACAAATTTTGGAGTGGGTAGTCATTCCCTTTTCCAGGGGATCTTCCCTACGCAGGGATCGAACCTGGGTCTCCTGCATTCTCAGGCAGATTCTTTACCATCTGAGCCACCAGGGAAATTTACTATCTTTGAAAATACCTTAGAAAAACAAAACAAAACAAAAAAACCCCCCAAAAACAAAAAATGAAACCGTGGTGCCATCTACTGGTAGTTTAAGGAACAGTCCTATATGCTTGGGCTTCCCTGGTAGCTCAGTTGGTAAAGAATCCGCCTGCAATGCAGGAGACCCTTATTGGATTCCTGGGTCAGGAAGATTCCCCTGGAGAAGGGCTGGCCACCCATTCCAGTGTTCTTGGATTTCCCTTGTGGCTCAGCAGGTGAAGAATCCACCTGCAATGCTGGAGACCTGGTTTCGATCCCTGGATTGGAAAGATCCCCTGGAGAAGGGAAAGGCTTACCTGTTCCAATATTCTGGCCTGAAGAATTCCATAGACTGTATATGGGGAATGATGAGTTGAATTCTATGGCTCAGGTAATTTACAAAATGAAGAGAGACAGCTCACACTACCCTTTTCTCCTCTTGACGATTCCATGTCTTTTTACTCTGTCTTTTAAAAGTCAGGTTCCTATTGAACCATAAATCTGAAAATCCTGATTTTTTCCCCCTTAGATTACTCTTTACAGCAGCTAATTGCAATGGATGGCTTTTGAACTCCAGGTGAAAATCATCAGTTATGGATGCTGTTAAGTTGTCTCCTTGCACAGTACTTTGTAGAGTTCAGGAAGTCTACTTCTACCTGATCTCTCATAGGGAGAGATTTTCTGTCTCATTTTGTCTTTATTTCTAGAAACTGCCTTCCCCATATCTTCTGCTTTTAAAGGTTCAGCTCATTTACCTAACTCCCATCTTTATAATTTATCCCTTTCTCTATAGGGAATTTCTGACTGACCTATTTTTGACTTTACAGTTTCTTCTTGACTATATTTTTATCCCTTGGCAGGATATTTCCTGACATTAACTCCCAGACGCTGTATCTTTTTAAGGACCTACAGTTTCAGGGTAGACTAGTTCTTGGTCTACCAATATTTCCTATACTGTTTGCTTATTGGAATGTCTGGGGAACTTTGTTACAAGTCCAGATGCCCAGATCTTTCCCTAAGGGATTTGATTCAGTCAGTCTGCTGGAGGCCCTGGGAATCTTCATTTTGATAAATGACTTAGGAGATGGTGGTGTGGCTATTGCATTTGGGAACCACAAAACCTACAGAATATACTACTTCCCTGAGGACCCAAGGCTCTGTGTCAGGCAGCCCAAGTCCACCCTTACAGTCTCATATTTTGCCGTGTGTTAGTTGCTCAGTCGTGTTCAACTCTTTGCGACCCAGACTGTAGCCTGCCTGACTCCTCTGTCCATGGAATTCTTCAGGCAAGAAGACTGGAGAGGGTTGCCATTTTCTTCTCCAGAGGATCTTCCTGACCCAGGAATCAAACCAGGGTCTCCTCCACTGCAGGCAGATTCTTTACCATCTGAGTCACATATTTTGCCATATCTACTTGTCATTCTTCTGTATGCACTTTCCTTCTTCCTCCTCCTTTTTTTTTTTCTCCTTCTTAGCTGTAAACTTTCTTCTCATCTTCTAAATCCCAGATCAAATATTTGGGGGTCTTTCTTATCCTCTTCTTCCCTTTCCTTTTCCACTGAGCGAAAGTAGTCGCTCTCTCCTCTGTACCTCACTCAGTCATGTCTGACTCTTTGAGACCCCATGGACTACACAGTCCATGGAATTCTCCAGGCCAGAATACTAGAGTGGGTAGCCTTTGCCTTCTCCAGGGGATCTTCCCAACCCAGGGACTGAACCCAGGCCTCCTGTATTGCGGGCAGATTCTTTACCAGCTGAGCCACAAGGGAAGCCCAAGAATACTGGAGTGGGTAGCCTAGCCCTTCTCCAGGGGAATCTTCCTGACCCAGGAATCAAACAGGGGTCTCCTACATTGCGGGTGGATTCCTTACCAACTGTGCTATCAGGGAAGCCCTCTCATCTGTACCACCATTCCCCTGTTAGAGCCCACACCACACTGCCAAATCTGTAACCTGAATCCAAATATTTATAGCATAGGAAGAAGATAGCAAGGAATTTAAAAAACAGGGTCCATGAAGCTCCTGCCTCAGAATCATCTAGAGTGTGTGATCAATGAAAGATTCCCATCCCAGATTTATTGACTCAGAATCTCTGGGGGTACGGGTCTGCAACTGGTAAACCAAATAGTGCAGCTGAATATCTTCTATCCATTAAAGTGTAAGAACCACTGCTCTATCAACTACAGAAATCAAGACATCAGCTAAAATGCAATCCCTCCATGAACTGCATTAATTGACAAGACATGTCAGAAGGTCGAGGGCACTCAGAGCTTTATTGGCAAGGCCAAGGGTTTGGCTTCAGTGATCAGTGTAGCACTTTTTTCCTATATTGATTTGTGTTCAATTAGGCCTCCTGATTTAAAAAAGTGAGATAAAAGAAGATATCCTTATGAGCAGCATCTTATTGATTTATTAAACTATAGGTCTTCTCCAAAAATGTTAAAATTCCATGGACTTAGGCTATGTCTGGATCCCAAGTTTAAGAAAATGATTCATATATGACTTATTGTTGTCTTTATTTTCCTCTTGTGCATTTCTTGAGGGCAGGGACTACTTCTTATTTCTCCTTAGACTTTTAACTTAAAGTGTCCAGTTGTTTTATAAAAGAACATTCTCATTTTTCACCTTGGGAAGCTTTAGCAGGTAAATGGGATTAAATATGCTCAATAAAACCTCCTAAAATTCAAGCATAATTGCTTTGGATGGTTGTAAACGTAGCCTTTAGAAAGCTTAGTCTAGAAACTGAATAATAAAAATTTATAAACGCATGCCTATGTGCCTTTAGAAAGTTATGTGACCTAGAT
>NW_011494961.1:4920623-4921110 GCF_000754665.1 Bison bison bison
GCAGTAGCAGTAGCAGGTGTGGTTAACATGAGCCAAAAGACGCTTACTCCTTGGAAGGAAAGTTATGACCAACCTAGATAGCATGTTCAAAAGCAGAGACATTACTTTGCCAACAAAGGTCCATCTAGTCAAGGCTACGGTTTTTCCAGTGATCATGTATGGATGTGAGAGTTGGACTGTGAAGAAAGCTAAGTGCAGAAGAATTGATGCTTTTGCACTGTGGTGTTGGAGAAGACTCTTGAGAGTCCCTTGGACTGCAAGGAGATCCAACCAGTCCATTCTGAAGGAGATCAGCCCTGGGATTTCTTTGGAAGGAATGATGCTAAAGCTGAAACTCCAGTACTTTGGCCACCTCATGCGAAGACTTGACTCATTGGAAAAGACTCTGATGCTGGGAGGGATTGGGGGCAGGAGGAGAAGGGGACAACAGAGGATGAGATGGCTGGATGGCATAACCGACTTGATGGACGTGAGTCTGAGTGAACTC
>NW_011494961.1:4921210-4922140 GCF_000754665.1 Bison bison bison
GAAACTGAATAATAAAAATTTATAAACGCATGCCTATGTGCCTTTAGAAAGTTATGTGACCTAGATCTAGCATCATATAGTCTGTTAAAATTTGTATTAAACTACTAATACTTATTCTATCGATTCTATGTAATAATGACTAGGCATCCTATGGAACACATTTTTTCCAACACTACCAAGTCATCAACTTACTTCTGACACGACCTAAAGATAGCGTCCAGTCCCGCAGGTTAAGGCCTCAATCACCCACGACTGTCCAGTGCCCCCACTTCAGATGCAACTCACAGTTCTAAATTGTCATCTTACTTCTGACCAACCAGCTAACGGTCTGAAATTCCCATGACACCCTTCTTGAATTCGATTAATAGGCTAGACTGACTCATAGAACTCAGAGAAACATTTTATTGTCTATTATCAGTTTATTATAACAGGACATACCTCAGGGACAGCCAGATAGAAGGGATGTATAGGGTGAGGTATGAGGGAAGGGGCGTGGAACTTCCATGCTCTGTGAGTGTGCCATTCTCCCCTGAATCTCTGCATCCTCACCAACCCAGAAGCTCTCTGAAGCCAGTCCTTTTGTGTTTTTATGGAGTCTTCATTACACAGGCATGATTGATTGAATCATTGGCCATTGGCAGTTGATTCAACCACAAGCCCGCCCCGCCCCCGCCCCCTGCCGCTAAGGTCAGGGGGGTGGGACTAAAAGTTCCAGCTCTTTAATCACATGGTTATCTCCCCTGGCAACCAGCTCCCATCCTAGGTGCTTTCCGGAATGTTCTCATTAACATGAGCCTAGGTGTGGTCTTGCCTGGAAAATCCCATGGACGGAGGAGCTTGGTGGGCTGCAGTCCATGGGGTCGCTAAGAGTCCAAAACGACTGAGTGACTTCACTTTCACTTTTCACTTTCATGCATTGGAGAAGGAAAT
>NW_011494961.1:4922240-4936982 GCF_000754665.1 Bison bison bison
GGAAGGAATGATGCTAAAGCTGAAACTCCAGTACTTTGGCCACCTCATGCGAAGACTTGACTCATTGGAAAAGACTCTGATGCTGGGAGGGATTGGGGGCAGGAGGAGAAGGGGACAACAGAGGATGAGATGGCTGGATGGCATAACCGACTTGATGGACGTGAGTCTGAGTGAACTCCAGGAGTTGGTGATGGACAGGGAGGCCTGGCGTGCTGTGATTCATGGGGTCGCAAAGAGTTGGACACGACTGAGTGACCGAATTGAACTGAACTGAGGGCTTCCCTTGTGGCTCAGCTGGTAAAGAATCTGACTGCAATGCGGGAGACCTGGGTTGGATCCCTGGGTTGGGAAGATCCCCTGGAGAAGAGAAAGGCTACCCACTCCAGTATTCTGGCTTGGAGAATTCCATAAACTATACAGTCCATGGGGTTGCAAGGAGTCGGACACGACTGAGCAACTTTCACTCACTCCACTCAAGTGTGGTTAAAAAGGGTTTATGGTGAATATCAAGGCACTTTTATGACTTTTATCATTTAGGAAATTCCAAGGGTTTTAGGAATTCTGGACCAGAAACAGAGACAGAGATCAAATACATATTTCTTATTATAAATCACAGTATTATACATCCCATATGCCCACTTGCATTCATGCAGGAATGTGAAGGTAGTCCAAAGATGTAAAGTAGCAGGAAGAGAAGTCTGTGATCACCTTCCAGAAAGTATTAATATGACCCTGATGAAAAGGGAGGGTAATGCAGGATTTTGACCTCATCAGAAGTAAAGTTGAATAAATGCTAATTATCAATCACAGCTCTCAAGAATGCCTAGTGCTGGCTGAGAGCAGTATGGCTGTCTCTCATATTGCTGCTAATAGAAGTATGACTTTATTTAACCGTTCCAGAGGGCAATTTTACATATATATATATATGTAAGAGTATATATATGTATATGAAGTCCCTTTCAGACAAGAATTCCACGTCTAGGAATTTATCCTAAGACTGTGTAGAGGCATCTTTTGTGGTATCTGCCAAGCCCATGGCCTCCTTTTCTGGACCTGAGGGAACACCCCATGTCATAGTGCTTGAGGAAAGAAAGTCAATAGTTACAAGGATGAGAAGGATTAAGCGAAGAGGACTTCCAGCCTAAGACATATTCTCTCTGTTCCAAAGAGCAGTGATCTGTTTGAGGAGATATCTGTAAGGACTTCGCCAGCTCAAAAACAAGGTAAACACCTCCGTGGACCACAAATGTAAAACCATAGTAGTGAACAGAGATGCAGTCAAGAGCCTGGCAGACATCAGATGCTGATGTGGCCACAAGGGCAGCAGCAGGTGATTGAGGATATGGAGAAGACACAGACTCCTGCTACTGGCTCATCACTCATATTGAAGAAGGCTCCTTTGCAGAGATAATGTAGCAGTCATTCCACAGGCACAGAGCCCTCAAGTGAGAGAGACAGATGGGCTGTAAGTATAAGTAGCCATTTCTGGAGTTGATAAGCAATGAATGAGTAAGACTGAATGCAGCCCTGAAGTGAGAAACAGACCTCCTATTGCAAACACATTGGAATAAGAATACATGTGAAAAACAGAGACATAAGTATAGGATACTGGACAGGTAAAGAAAGTGGGCTAGTCACATTAGTTATATGACATCTAGAACTTTCTTACAAAGAATTGAAGATTGCTATTAGAACCTACTGTGTATCTTTAATACATTATTTAATATGAACATCAATTCTAAATTGTCTCTTTCTCTCATACACACATACAGAGGTTGGGAAAATGGGTAACCTGTGAAGGAAGCAATGAGATGGTGATTGCTCGTAATTTTATAGCCCCTCCTCTACCAGTTCCTCATGAGACTGAATGCATGAGGTTGTGAGTTTTGTGCAGTAGTAGTGCTCAGTTCAGTTCAGTCACTCAGTTGTGTCCGACTCTTTGCAACCCCATGAATTGCAGCATGCCAGGCCTCCCTGTCCATCACCAACTCCTGGAGTTTACCTGAGCTCACGTCCATTGAGTTGGTGATGCCATCCAACCATCTCATCTTTGGTCGTCCCCTTCTCCTCCTGCCCTCAATCTTTCCCAGCATCAGGGTCTTTTCAAATGAGTCAGCTCTTCTCATCAGGTGGCCGAAGTATTGGAGTTTCAGCTTCAACATCAGTCCTTCCAATGAACACCCAGGATTGATCTCTTTTAGGACGGACTGATTGGATCTCCTTGCAGTCCAAGGGACTCTCAAGAATCTTCTTCAACACCGCAGTTCAAAAGCATCAATTCTTTGGTGCTCAGCTTTCTTTACAGTCCAACTCTCAAACCCATACATGACTACTGGAAAAACCATAGCCTTGACTAGATGGACCTCTGTTGGCAAAGTCATGTCTCTGCTTTTTAATATGCTATCTAGGTTGGTCATAACTTTCCTTCCAAGGAGTAAGTGTCTTTTAATTTCATAGCTGCAGTCATCATCTGCAGTGATTTTGGAGCCCCCCAAAATAAAGTCAGCCACTGTTTCCCCATCTATTCGCCATGAAGTGATGGGACTGGATGCCATGATCTTAGTTTTCTGAATGTTAAGTTTTAAGCCAACTTTTCCACCCTCCTCTTTCACTTTCAAGAGGCTCTTTAGTTCTTATTCACTTTCTGCCATAAGGGTGGTGTCATCTGCATATCTGAGATTATCGATATTTCTCCCAGCAATCTTGATTCCAGCTTGTGCTTCATCCAGCCCAGTGTTTCTCATGATGTACTCTGCATATAAGTTAAATAAGCAGGGTGACAATATACAGCCTTGACATACTCCTTTTCCTATTTGGAACCAGTCTGTTTTTTCCATGTCCAGTTCTGGATCCTTATATTAAGTTATACTTCTCTGTTTAAGCAGATTTGAGTGACTTTTTGTTCATTAAAATAACAGAAGCCTTGGCTAAACCAGGAAATCTGGATCCAAATTTTATATTTGTATGTATTTGCTTGGTGAGGAAGTATATTTAACAGCAGAGAACTGGAAACAATTTAAATGCACCAAATAGGGAAGGGTTTAGTAAGTGGTTTGTTCAGACACTCAAATGGCAGGCAGCCATTAAAAAGCATATTTTCAGACACATTATATATTTCAGAGACATTGCCCATTTCAGACTGGGCAAGTGTCCATGACATGTTATTTGATAGAGCTGTCCCAAGGTTTTCCTTGTCATCTTTCTCTGACATCTTGCTTCCTCTTTGATTGTAGCTTCTATTATGTCTTACTTTTGTCATTTCCCTTGACTTTCTTTCTTAAGACATGAGTCATATAAACATTCATACAGATGAGATTTTATTAAATACTCAGGGGTATAAATGACAAGGGGGGCATCCTGGGCTAGCAGGACACACCATGGCAATAATGTTAGGATCAAATATTAGATGCTCTTATTCTCAAGTGTGTCTCAGGAATCCCCAACGCTGGGAACTTCTCACTGGCGTTGCTCTCCTGGGCCCTTGCCTTGTCTTCTCTTGATGGAACCTTTCTCTTCCTCAGCAGCCTCCTTTCCTTTTTCTTCCTCTTGGCTCCTTCACTCTTCTCTTGGGCTTTTACATGCTCCAGGGAATCTGAAAATCCTTTTACTTATTATGCAAAGCAATCTAATTTTGTCATTTTTCTGCTTTCCATACAATGCCCTGGGGGCCCATCACTTCACAATAAAGTAATCCATTAAGGAACAAAAAAAAGTTCTCCAAGAAAACCTCTGCTTCCATCTTTTAAATAACATCTCTTGATTCTCTCTGTTATATCTATACCTCTCACTGCCCCACTTCCCCAACCCCAAAAGAAGATGTATAAGAAAGTGGGAAGATATATAAAAAAAATAAAACAGGGTTCATCTCTGAGTGGTGAAGATTACTTTTCTCCTTTCTTCTTTTTCTACTTCTTTTATCTTTAAATGTGCACAGTGTACACATAAGTTTTAAAAGTGAAAGAAAGATATGGAAATTACAATTTAGGGTAGGCAGACTGTTGGAAAAAACCTCAAAAATTTTAGGAGCTTCAGTTCAGTTAAGTTCAGTCGCTCAGTCGTGTCCAACTCTTTGCGACCCCATGAACCACAGCACGCCAGGCCTCCCTGTCCATCACCAACTCTAGGAGTTCACTCAGACTCACGTCCATCGAGTCAGTGATGCCATCCAGCCATCTCATCCTCTGTTGTCCCCTTCTCCTCCTGCCCCCAATCCCTCCCAGCATCAGAGTCTTTTCCAATGAGTCAACTCTTCACATGAGGTGGCCAAAGTACTGGAGTTTCAGCTTTAGCATCATTCCTTCCAAAGAACACCCAGGGCTGATCTCCTTTAGAATGGACTGGTTAGATCTCCTTGCAGTCCAAGGGACTTTCAAGAGTCTTCTCCAACACCACAGTTCAAAAGCATCAATTTTTCAGCACTCAGCCTTCTTCACAGTCCAACTCTCACATCCATACATGACCACAGGAAAAACCAAGCGTCTTTTAATTTCATGGCTGCAATCCCCATCTGCTTAGGAGCTTAGCAAAACGTAAACCTATGTTTTGCTCACATAATAGTTCTATTTGGGTATTCCTCATCTCCTTTACATGGTGACTTGAGACCCTGGGCTTTTTTATTTGGTTGGTCTGCAATTTTCTAAGGTCTTGGATTCCTCTATTGGATGAACTGAATCTAGCCAGCAAACAAGAGGAAAAATAAGAGGTATAAGGTTGGCAGGAAGTTATTTTTAGGTGCCAAGCCCTGAAGTGGCATATGTCACTTCTACTTATGTAAGGCTGAGCAATGAAGTCTAGCAAGAGGCAGAAAAAAATGAGGTTTAGTGAACAGATACACAGATAGCATGCTGGAGGTAAATACTGACTTTGAACACAAAACCAGATTTAAATCTCAGATTCTTTGGTGAAGTATTAATAATAGATTACCTTTTGGAGTTCAAACAGTCAACATTTAACAAAAATTAATTGGGATCAATTAGTACTTGACACTTTTATTTTTTGGTTTACAGTTAATTTAGTAATTAAAAATTATTTTTAAAGATCCTGATTCTTCTTAATCTTTGAGTTCAATGCTATAATTAAATCTTTGACATTCTTTTGTTTGTTTAGGTTTTGGGGACCTTAAAAAGATTCTACAAGGTATTGTGTATAGACGAAGAAGCACATATTGAAAAATAAGAGTGGCAAAGGTAACCTTACCATATGTGAAGGCATGCTGTGGAGCCCTCGTGACAACAGTGACCAGCATGTACTGTGTACTTCTGGCTGGACACTGTGCAGAAGGCTTTACCAAAACTATCCCATGTAATCATCACAATAAACCTCTGGAGAAGGCAGAGTGCTTACCTCCCATTTTAAAGTTGAGGAGCCCAAGTGGGCTTAGAGGGGTCATATCTGTGTTGCCCGAGGGCACAGGCTAGTAAGAGACAGAGATGAGGATTCCACCTCAAGTCTAACTCCTGGGCCAGTAATCTTGATGACTACCATCCATTTTGTAAATTTAAACAATGATTGTATTTAAACATACAGATTACATGCACACATAAATACCAAGACCCATATTAAGCACTGTCTGAAGGAAAGTACCGGGTAAGCAGTATTTATTTATTGGAGGTTGAATCAGGCCAGTTTTATTTCTTCCTCTTGTTGCCTGTGTTTTCTGCTTTTTACTCAAAGAATGTATATTGTTTAAAATATTTTTTCCAGTGCAAAGGCTTTCCATCCTACTTTATCTTTCTTCCCTAGAATCTGAAGATGCCTCTCTAAAAGCCATAGGACTTGACTGATTTTTCTGCACAGGGTACACGTTGGTGTAGCACTTGGTAGAATGATCGTTTTTTTCACTTATGGTGCTTCCCTGGTGGCTCAGATGGTAAAGAGTCTGCCTGCAGTGTGGGGGACCTGGGTTCAACCCCAGGGTTGGGAAGATCCCTTGGAGAAGGGAATGGCAACCCACTCCAGTATTCTTGCCTGGAATATGATGGACGGAGGAGCCTGGCAGGCTAGAGTCCATGGGGTTGCAAAGAGTCGGACACGACTGAGCGACTTCACTTTCACTTTCAAATACCACCTTCATAGTGTTAAGTGTTAGTCATTCAGTCGTTTGACACTGTTTTAGATGCAGATAATACAGAGACAAAATAAAAATGATCTCCCTGGAAGATGAGCAGTAGTCTAGCAGGACAGCACATGTTTCTTCTTTTTTGAAGTTAAAGACATTGCAATGAAGTGGAATAAGTGGAACAGTAGATGTCTGTGTCAGGGGTAACACGGGTATGTGTGATTAATCCAATGAGAGATAGGAATGAGGAGCCTGAAAAGCTGCTCAGAAGATGCTCCTTACTAACCTGGACTTGAAGGTGCTCACCAGGAAAATGGTGTTTGAGGAAGGGCATTTCTTTCCTAAGGAAACATGTGTATCAATACAAGTCATGAGAACTGAAAAAAATCATGCTTAGGAACCTCTGAAGAAAATAGAAATCAAAGGAAGAACAATAAAAAATTCCATCCTATGTGTGAGTCAGCCAAATCCCAAATAATAAACACCCTGGAATTTTAAGCTTTCCGGGAAGGAGGAAGCATGGTCACAAATGAGGTCGAAGGTCACTGAGAAGAGAGCATCTTCCTTTCCTGGATCAGTTACCACAGTTTCCTCTCATGCCTTAATAATATTGGGACAAAGCCAAGAAGTGTCATCATGACTCTCTGTTTTGTCTTGTTTTTAAGTAACAAATTACTTAGCTTTTCTCTGGGATATAAAGTGTGACTGGAAGTATACACACAGACAAAAATAGGTTGGATTGAGTTTGTGAGATAAGTAATGCAGATGTGTGTACTTAAAAGACCTACCAACTCTTCTTTTAGCACGTGGATAGTAGAAATGTACTCTTGATAAACCTCAACTTTGAACAGTGCACATAAAAAGTTTTATGCTCATAAAAAGTATGTGTTTATACTTAAAACTCAAGTCACGTTGAATTTCCAGGGACCGTATTCTAGATCAAGTGGCTTCTTTCCTGCTTATTACAGTGAGTGCACATGCAGTACTGAGAGCCACAGCACAAGCTCTCAGTGTGCTAATCAATTTCCCTTTCCACATTAAAGATTAATTTTCAAGCTTTCAAGAAATTGTATGACAATGAGTAATCTATATGTGTGGGAAAAGAGATGAAAACATCTCAATAATGTTTGACTCAAATGTACATCATTTCCAGTATTTGTATACCTAACAGAAGATCTGCTTTCATCTAAATGGTCTTCTTTACCTCCTTTCTACCTGCTGATTATGAAAGTGCTATAGGCTTGCACTATTTATAGCTCTTCAGCAAGGCTTTAAATGTGAAACACACTGAGTACATGGATAAACTCAATTTGTTTAGGACCCGATGAGCTTTTTAAAAGTAGGATCAGCTATTTATAAAATAGGTATTTTGTAGGAACACATATTAGCTAAGAGTCAATATATATTTTGAGTTTTATTAAGTTGGAGAAGGTTTCTTAACCCCTCTGGAACTCTCTTTTATTTCTTTTTTTCCCCATATGTAAAAGATGAGTTTTAAGATCCTTTTCAAATTGGTTTTGCTTAAACTGTTCTACTTTTTGTTTTTCCTTGAGAGATATGAATAGTCACGTCACATTTAGGATAATCATCGGCATTAGGGTTCCCCTTTGCAATGTTAACAATAGTTTATGAGGCTTGTAAGATTATGAGCACTTTTTGCTTAACTGAATTTTCTAAATTTTATACGACTATTTCTTACAAAAGATTTAAAGAAATGGTAAAGTATACATGATGTAAAACTTACCATTTTGATAATTTTTAAGTGTATTATTCAGTGACATTCACTAAACTCATTGTTGGCAACCATCACCACCACCCATCTTGAGAACTTTCTAATCTCGCCAAACTGAAACTCCATACCCATTAAACAACTCCCATTCTTTTTCTTATTTTAATTTAGGAATTTAACATTTACTTCAGCCAGGTAGGACTTCAGATTGCTAACAGTTGAATGAATTATAACCACATAATCAATATTAACTTGGAAAACACAATTATCTAAAAATGTTAGTCAGCACACTGGCAAATAGATAACAAAAAAATGACTGCATAGAAAAAACATTGTGAGAAAGAAGACAATGGTCTGGTCCTTTTAAAAAAAATTTTTATTTTAATTGGAGGCTATATACTTTACAATATTGTGCTGGTTTTTGCCATACATTGACATGAATCAGCCACAGGTGTACATGTGTCCCCCATCCCAAAACCCCCTCCCACCTCCGTCCCCAGCCTATCCTTCTGGGTTGTTCCAGTGTACTGGCTTTGAGTGACCTATTTCATGCATCAAACTTGGACTGGCAATCTGTTTCACATGTGGTAATACACATGTTTCAATGCTCTTCTCTCAAATCATCCCATCTTTACCTTCTCCCACAGAGTCCAAAAGTCTGTTCTTCATATCTGTATTTCTTTTGCTGTCTCATGTATAGGGTCATCTTTACCATCTTTCTAAATTCCATATATATGCATTAACATACTATATTGGTGTTTTTCTTTCTGACTTACTTCACTCTGTATAATAGGCTCCAGTTTCATCCACCTCATTAGAACTAATTCAAATGCATTCTTTTTAATAGGGGAGTAATATTCCATTGTGCAAAGAGTTGACTCATTGGAAAAGACTCTGATGCTGGGAGGGATTGGGGGCAGGAGGAGAAGGGGACAACAGAGGATGAAATGGCTGGATGGCATCACAGACTGGATGGACGTGAGTCTCAGTGAACTCCGGGAGTTGGCGATGGACAGGGAGGCCCGGCGTGCTGTGATTCATGGGGTCGCAAAGAGTCGGACACGACTGAGCGACTGATCTGATCTGATTCCATTGTGTATATGTACCACAGCTTTCTTATGCATTCATCTGTTGATGGACATCTAGGTTGCTCACATGTCTTAGCTATTGAAAACAGTGCTGCAGTGAACACTGGGGTACACGTGTCTCTTTCAATTCTGGTTTCCTCGGTGTGTATGCCCAGCAGTGGAATTGCTGGGTAGTATGGCAGTTCTGTTTCCAGTTTTTTAAGGAATCTCCACACTGTTCTCCATAGTGGCTTTACTAGTTTGCATTCCTACCAACAATGTAAGAGGGTTCCCTTTTCTCCACATCCTCTCCAGCATTTATTATTTGTAGACTTTTTGATAGCAGCCATTCTGACCGGCATGAGATGGTACCTCATTGTGGTTTTGATTTGCATTTCTCTGATAATGAGTGATGTTGACCATCTTTTCATGTATTTGTTAGCCATCTGTACGTCTTCTTTGGAGAAATGTCTGTTTAGTTCTTTGGCCCATTTTTTGATTGGGTCATTTATTTTTCTGGTATTAAGCTGCATGAGCTGCTTGTGTATTTTTGAGATTAATTCTTTGTTGGTTGCCTCATTTGCTATTATTTTCTCCCATTCTGAAGACCGTCTTTTCACCTTGCTTATAGTTTCCTTTGTTGTGCAAAAGTTTTTAAGTTTAATTAGGTCTCATTTGTTTATTTTTGCTTTTATTTCCAATATTCTGGGAGGTGGGTCATAGAGGATCTTGTGGTGATTTATGTCAGAGAGTGTTTTGCCTATGTTTTCCTCTAGGAGTTTTATAGTTTCTGGTCTTACATTTAGGTCTTTAATCTATTTTGAGTTTATTTTTGTGTATGGCATCAGAAAGTGTTCTAGTTTCATTCTTCTACAGGTGGTTGATGAGTTTTCCCAGCACCACTTGTGAAAGGGATTGTCTTTTCTCCATTGTATATTCTTGCCTCCTTTGTCAAAGATAAGGTGTCCATAGGTGTGTGGATTTATCTCTGGGCTTTCTATTTTGTTCCATTGATCTGTATTTCTCTCTTTGTGCCAGTACCATACTGTCTTGATGACTGGAGCTTTGTATAGTCTGAAGTCAGGCAGATTGATTCCTCCAGTTCCATTCTTCTTTCTCAAGACTTCTTTGGTTATTTGAGGTTTTTTGTATATACATACAAATTGTGAAATTATTTGTTCTAGTTCCCTGAAAAATACTGTTGGTAGCTTGATAGGGATTGCATTAAATCTATAGATTGCTTTGGGTAGTATACTTATTTTCACTATATTGATTCTTCCAACCCATGAACATGGTATATTTCTCTATCTGTTTGTGTCCTCTTTGATTCCTTTCATCAGTGTTTTATAGTTTCTTTATATAGGTCTTTTGTTTCTTTAGGTGGATTTATTTGCAAGTATTTTATTCTTTTCGTTGCAACGGTGAATGGGATTGTTTCCTTAATTTCTCTTTCTGTTTTCTCATTGTTAGTGTATAGGAATGCAAGGGATGTCTGTGTGTTGATTTTATATCCTGCAACTTTACTATATTCATTGATTAGTTCTAGTAATTTTCTGGTGGTGTCTTTAGCATTTTCTATGTAGAGGATCATGTCATCTGCAAACAGGAGAGTTTTACTTCTTCTTTTCCAATCTGGATTCCTTTTATTTCTTATTCTTCTCTGATTGCTGTGGCTAAAACTTCCAAAACTATGTTGAATAGTCGTGGTGAGAGTGCGCACCCTTGTCTTGTTCCTGATTTTAGGGGAAATGCTTTCAGTTTTTAACCATTGAGGATAATGTTTGCTGTGGGTTTATCATATATGCCTTTTATTATGTTGAGGTATGTTTCTTCTGTGCCTGCTTTCTGGAGAGTAAATGGATGTTGAATTTTGTCAAAGGCTTTCTCTGCATCTATTGAGATAATCATATGGTTTTTATCTTTTAATTTGTTAATGTGGTGTAGCACATTGATTGATTTGTGAATATTGAAGAATCCTTGCATCCCTGGGATAAAGCCCACTTGGTCGTGATGTATGATCTTTTAAATATATTGTTGGATTCTGTTTGCTAGAATTTTCTCAGGGATTTTTGCATCTATATTCATCAGTGATATTGGCCTGTAGTTTTCTTTTTTGTGTATGGCATCTTTGTCTGGTTTTGGTTTTAGGGTGATGGTGGCCTCATAGAATGAGTTTGGGAGTTCACCTTCCTCTGCAATTTTCTGGAAGAGTTTGAGAAGGATAGGTGTTAGCTCTTCTCTAAATTTTTGGTAGAATTCACCTGTGAAGCCATCTTGTCCTGGGCTTTTGTTTGTTGGAAGATTTTTGATTACAGTTTTGATTTCTGTGTGCTTGTGATGGGTCAGTTAAGATTTTATATTTCTTCCTGGTTCCATTTTGGAAGGTTATACTTTTCTAAGAATTTGTCCATTTCTTCCAAGTTGTCCATTTTATTGGCATATAGTTGCTGATAGTAGTCTCTTTTGATCCTTTGTTGGAGAAGGCAATGGCACCCCAATCCAGTACTCTTGCCTGGAAAACCCCATGGACAGAGGAGCCTGCAGTCCATGGGGTCACAAAGAGTCTGACATAACTGAGCGGCTTCACCTTCACTTTCCACTTTCCACTTTCATGCATTGGAGAAGGAAATGGCAACCCACTCCAGTGTTTTTGCCTGCAGAATCCCAGGGACGAGGAAGCCTGGTGGGCTGCCATCTATGGGGTCACACAGAGTCAGACACGACTGAAGTGACTTAGCAGCATGATCCTTTGTATTTCTGTGTTGTCTGTTGTGATTTTTCCATTTTCACTTCTAATTTTTTTGATTTGATTCTTTTCCTTTTTTTTTCTTGATGAGTCTGGCTAATGGTTTGTCTATTTTATTTATCTTCTCAAAGAACCAGCTTTTAGTTTTGTTGATTTTTGCTATAGTCTCCTTTGTTTCTTTTTCATTTATTTATGCCCTAATTTTTATGATTTCTTTCCTTCTACTAACCCTGAGGTTCTTCATTTCTTCTTTTTTTCCTAATTGCTTTAGGTGTAAAGTTAGGTTATTTATTTGATGTTGCTCTTGTTTCTTGAGGTAATCTTGTATTGCTATGAACCTTCCCCTTAGCACTGTTTTTACTGAATCCCATAGATTTTGGGTTGTTGTGTTTTCATTTTCATTTGTTTCTATGCATATTTTAATTTCCTTTTTGATTTCTTCTGTGATTTGTTGGTTATTCAGAAGCGTGTTGTTTAGCCTGCATATGTTTGTATTTTTTAATAGTTTTTTTTCCTGTAGTTGGCATCTAATCTTACTGCAATGTGATCAGAAAAGATGCTTGAAATGATTTCAATTTTTTTTTTTTTGAATTTACCAAGGCTAGATTTATGGCCAGGATGTGATCTATCCTGGAGAATGTTCCATGTGCACTTGAGAAAAAGGTGAAGATATCAATCAGGTCTAAATGATCCATAGCATCATTTAAAGTTTGTGTTTCCTTGCTAATTTTCTGTTTGGCTGATCTATCCATAGGTGTGAGTGGGGTATTAAAATCCCCCACTATTATTGTGTTACTGTTAATTTCCCCTTTCATACTTGTTAGCATTTGCCTTACATATTGAGGTGCTCCTATGTTGGGTACATATATATTTATAATTGTTATATCTTCTTTTTGGATTGATCCTTTGATCATTATGCAGTGTCCTTCTTTGTGTCTTTTCACAGCCTTTATTTCAGTCTATTTTGTCTGATATGAATATTGCTACTCCTGCTTTTTTTAGTCTCCATTTGCATGAAATATCTTTTTCCAGCCCTTCACTTTCAGTCTGTATGTGTTCCTTGGTTTGAGGTGGGTCTCTTGTAGACAGCAATTCAGCTAGTCTTGTCTTTTGCTTGAGGCATTCAACAAATTTACATTTAAGGTAATTATTGATAAGTATAATGGTCATCTTTGTTAAATTCACCCATTCCAGTCCACTTTAGTTCGCTGATTCCTAAAATGTCAACGTTCACTCTTGCCATCTCCTGTTTGATCACTTCCCATTTGCCTTGATTCATGGACCTAACATTCCAGGTTCCTATGCAATATTGCTCTTTACAGCGTCAGACCTTGCTTCTATCACCAGTCACATCCACAACTGGGTGTTGTTTTTGTTATGGCTCCATGTCTTCATTCTTTCTGGAGTTATTTCTCCACTGATCTCCACTAGCACATTGGGCACCTACTGACCTGGGGAGTTCATCTTTCAGTGTCCTATCTTTTTGCCTTCACATACTGTTCATGGGGTTCTCAAGGCAGGAATACTGAAGTGGTTTGCCATTTCCTTCTCCAGTCGACTACATTTTGTCAGAACTCTCCACCATAACCTGTTCATCTTGGGTGGCCCTACACAGCATGGCTCATAGTTTCATTGAGTTAGACAAGGCTGTGGTCCATGTGATTAGATTGGTAAGTTTTCTGTGATGGTGGTTTTCAGTCTCTCTGCCCTCTGATGGAGAAGGATAAAAGGCTTGTGAAAGTGTCCTGATGGGATAGACTGACTGAGGGGGATACTGGGTCTTATTCTGATGGACAGGGTCATGCTCAGTAAATCTTTAATCCAATTTTTTGTTGATAGGTGGAGCTGAGTTACCTCCCTGCTATTTACCTGGGGCCAAACTATGGTGGAGGTAATGAAAATTTTGACCTCCCTCAAAAGATCCCAGGCATGTGCTGCTACAGTCCGTGCCCCTAACCCTGCAGCAGGCCACCACTGACCCACGCCTTCGCTGGAGACCCTGGATACCCCCCAGGCAAGTCTCCTGTGGAGTCACTGTTCCTTTCTCCTGGGTCCTGGAGCACAAGGTTCTGTTGTGCCCTCCAAGAGTCTATTTCCCAGTCCTATGTAAGTTCTGGCAGCTCTATAGTGGGGTTAAGAGCGACCTCCTCCAGAAGGACTTATGCCATACCCACACCCAGAGCCCCTGTCCCTGCGCAGACCACGGGCTACCCGTACCTCTACAGGAGACGCTCAAACACAGTTATGTCTCAGTCTCTGTGGGGTCCCTGGATCCTGGTGTGCACAAAATTCGTTTGAGCCCTCTGAGCATCTCTGGAGGGAAAGGGGTTTGATTCTAAATGTGAATTTGCCCCACCTACCATCGTGTTGGGGCTTCTCCTTTGACCTTGGATGTAGGGTATTTCCTCATAGCCGCTTCAGTGCCTACTGTCTTACTGGGGTTTTTCTGACCCTGGATGTGGGGTATCTCCACAAGGCCAGTCCAGTGAAGTGCAGCCGCTGCCCCTGACCTTGTACGTGGGGTATCTCTTCACGGCTGCACCAGCGAAGTGCAGGCACTGCTCCTGACCTTGGACGTGGGATATCTCCTCTTGGACAATCGCTGCTCCAGCGCCCTGCAACCACCACTCACCACTCCATTATATCTACTACTGTGGGCAAGAATCCCTTAGAAGAAATGGAGTAGCCATCATAGTCAACAAAAGAGGCTGAAATGCAGTACTTGGATGCAGTCTCAAAACTGACAGAATGACCTCTGTTTGTTTCCAAGGCAAACCATTCAATATCACAGTAATCCAAGTCTATGCCCCGACCAGTAATGCTGAAGAAGCTGAAGTTGAACGGTTCTATGAAGACCTATAAGACCTTCTAGAATTAACACCCCAAAAAAGATGTCCTTTTCATTATAGGGGACTGAAATGGAAAAGTAGGAAGTCAAGAAACACCTGGAGTAACAGGCACATTTGGCCTTGAGTACAGAATTAAGCAGGGCAAAGGCTAATAGAGTTCTACCAAGAGAATGCACTGATCATAGCAAACACCCTCTTCCAACAACACAAGAGAAGACTACACATGGACATCACCAGATGGTCAACACCGAAATCAGATTGATTATATTCTTTGCAGCCAAAGATGGAGAAGC
>NW_011494961.1:4937082-4937837 GCF_000754665.1 Bison bison bison
GGAAAACAATAGAATGAGAAAGACTAGAGAGCTCTTCAAGAAAATGAGAGATACCAAGGGAACTTTTCAAAGATGGGCTCAATAAAGGACAGAAATGGTATGGACCTAACAGAAGCAGAAGATACTAAGAGGTGGCAAGAATACAGAGAAGAATTATACAAAAAAGATCTTCACAACCCAGATAATCACGATGGTGTGATCACTCACTGAGAGCCAGACATCCTGGAATGTGAAGTCAAGTAGGCCTTAGAAAGCATCACTAGGAACAAAGCTAGTGGAGGTGATGGAATTCCAGTTGAGCTATTTCAAATCCTGAAAGACGATGCTGTGAAAGCACTGCACTCAATATGCCAGCAAATTTGGAAAACTCAGCAGTGGCCACAGGACTGGAAAAGGTCAGTTTTCATTCCAATCCCAAAGAAAGGCAATGCCAAAGAATGCTCAAACTACCGCACAATTGCACTCATCTCACACTCTACTAAAGTAATGCTCAAAATTCTCCAAGCCAGGCTTCAGCAATACATGAACGTGAACTTCCAGATGTTCAAGCTGGTTTTAGAAAAGGCAGAGGAACCAGAGATCAAATTGCCAACATCTGCTGGATCATCGAAAAAGGAAGAGAGTTCCAGAAAGACATCTGTTTCTGCTTTCTTGACTATGCCAAAGCCTTTGACTGTGTGGATCAGAATAAACTGTGGAAAATTCTGAAAGAGATGGGAATACCAGACCACCTGACCTGCCTCTTGAGAAACCCT
>NW_011494961.1:4937997-4941324 GCF_000754665.1 Bison bison bison
ACGTTGGGCTGGAAGAAGCACAAGCTGGAATCAAGATTTGCCAGGAGAAATATCAATAACCTCAGATATGCAGATGACACCACCCTTATGGCAGAAAGTGAAGAAGAACTAAAGAGCCTCTTGATGAAAGTGAAAGAGGAGAGTGAAAAAGTTGGCTTAAAGCTCAACATTCAGAAAACTAAGATCATGGCATCCAGTTCCATCACTTCTTGGCGAATAGATGGAGAAACAGTGGAAACAGTGGTAGACTTTATTTTTCTTGGCTTCAAAATCACTGCAGATGGTGACTGCAGCCATGAAATTAAAAGACGCTTACTCCTTGGAAGAAAAGCTATGACCAACCTGGATAGCATATTGAAAAGCAGAGACATTACTTTGCAAACAAAGGTCCGTCTAGTCAAGGCTATGGTTTTTCCAGTAGTCATGTATGGATGTGAGAGTTGGACTGTGAAGACAGCTGAGTGCCAAAGAATTGATGCTTTTGAACTGTGGTGTTGGAGAAGACTCTTGAGAGTCCCTTGGACTGCAAGAAGATCCAATCAGTCCATCCTAAAGGAGATCAGTCCTGGGTGTTCATTGGAAGGACTGATGTTGAAGCTGAAACTCCAATACTTTGGCCACCTGATGTGAAGAGTTGACTCATTTGAAAAGACCCTGATGCTGGGAAAGATTGAGGGCAGGCGGAGAAGGAGACGACAGAGGGTGAGATGGTTGGATGGCATCACTGACTCAATGGACATGAGTTTGAGTTAATTGCAGGAGTTGGTGATGGAATGGGAGGCCTGGCGTGCTGCAGTCCATGGGGCCACAAAGAGTCGAACACGACTGGGCAACCAAACTGAACTGAATTGCTACGTATGATCCCATTGCCATTTGCTTCTTTGAGTGTGACTTTATAAATCTTTTCTGTGTTTCCTGTCTAGAGAAGATTCTTTAGCATTTGTTGAAGAGCTGATTTGATGGTGCTGAAAGCTCTCAGGTTTTGCTTGTCTACAGAGAAGTTTTTGATTTCTTCTTCATATTTAAATGAGATCTTTGCTGGGTATAGTAATCTGGGTTGTAGGTTTTTCTCTTTCATCATTTTAAGTATATGCTGCCATTCCCTTCTGGCCTGAAGAGTTTCTACTGAAAGATCAGCTCTTATCCTTATAGGATCCCCTTGTGTGTTACTTGTTGCTTTTCCTTTGCTGCTTTTAATAGTTCCTCTTTGTGTTTGATCTTCATTAGTTAATATGTGTCTTGGGGTGTTTTGCCTTGGGTTTACCCTATTTGGGACTCTCTAGGTTTCTTGGACTTCAGTGGCTATTTCCTTCCCCATTTTAGGAAAGTTTTCAACTACTGTCTCAAGTATTTTCTCATGCCCTTTCTTTTTGTCTTCTTCTTCTGGGACTCCTGTGATTCAAATTTTGGGGCATTTAACATTGTCCCAGAGGTCTCTGAGGTTGTTCTCATTTCTTTTTATTCTTCTTTCCTCTCTGCTTCATTTATTTCCACCATTCTGTCTTCCACCGCACTTATCCTATCTTCTGCTTCAGTTATTCTACTGTTGGTTCCCTCCAGAGTGCTTTTGATCTCATTTATTGCATTATTCATTATTGACTGACTCTTCTTTATTTCTTCTAGGTCCTTGTTAAACATTTCTTGCATCTTCTCAATCCTTGTCTTTAGTCCATTTATCTGTAACTCCATTTTGTTTTCAAGATTTTGGATCATCTGTACTATCATTATTCTGAATTCTTTTTCAGATAGACTCCCTATCTTTTCCTCTTTTGTTTGGTTTGGTGGGCATATATCATGTTCCTTTACCTGCTGAATATCTCTCTACCTTTTCATTTTGTTTAGATTGCTGTGTTTGGGGTGTCTTTTCTGTAGGCTGGAAGTTTATGGTTCCTCTTTATTGTGGAGCCTGCTCCCTATGAGTGGGGTTAGACTAGTGGCTTGTCCAGGTTTGCTGGTTAGGTGAGCTTGTGTCTGTGTTCTGGTGGGTGGAGCTGGATCTCTTCTCTCTGAAGTGCAATGAAGTGTCCAGTAGTGAGTTTTGGGTTATCTATGGGTTTGGCATCGCTTTGGGCAGCCTATCTTTTAATGCTCAGGGCTGTGTTCCTGCTCTGCTGGAGAATTAGTGTGGTACGTCTTGCTCTGAAACTTGTTGGCTTTTGGGTAGAGCTTGGTTTCAGTGTAGGTATGGAGACTTTTGGGTGAGCTCTTGTCTATTAATATTCCCTGGAAGCAGGAGTTCTCTGATGTTCTCAAGTTCTGGAGTAGGCCTCCTGCCTCTGGCTTTCAGTCTTATACTTACAGTAGCCTCAAGACTTCTCCCTCCATACAACACAGATGATAAAACATCTAGGTTAATGCTGAAACAATTCTCCACATCAAGGGAAACCAAGAGAGATTCACAGAGTTACACGGAGAAGAGAAGAGGGAGGAGGGAGATAGAGGTGACCAGGAGGAGAAGACTGGGAGTCAAAAGGGGGAGACCAATCTAGCCAATAATCAGTTCCTTAAGTGTTCTCCACAGCCCAGAACATCCAGAGAGATTCACAGAGTTGAGTACAGAAGAGAAGGCAGAGGGAGGAGATAGACGTGACCTGAGGGAGAAAAGGGAGAGTGAAAAGGGGAGAGAGCAATCAAGCCAGTAATTACACCCCAAAGTGAAAATGGATACTGAAGATTAGATTCTTAAAGGTACAAAATTGATAAATACCAAAAAGCAAAGGTTAAAAATCTAGAGTAGAGGTTAGACTCTCAAAAAATTAGTATTAAAAATACAAAACAGAATCAATCACAAAAATTATAATCTATCTATCTATATATATATGAAATTTGCTTTAAAAATAGGGCATTTTTTGCAGGGTCAGGAAGCAACAGTTAGAACTGGACATGAAACAACAGACTGGTTCCAAATAGGAAAAGGAGTACATCAGGGCTGTATATTGTCACCCTGCTTATTTAACTTGTATGCAGAATACATCATGAGAAACGCTGGGCTGGAAGAAGCACAAGCTGGAATCAAGATTGCCGGGAGAAATATCAATAGCCTCAGATATGCAGATGACACCACCCTTATCGCAGAAAGTGAAGAGGATCTAAAGAGCCTCTTGATGAAAGTGAAAAAGGAGAGTGAAAAAGTTGGCTTAAAGCTCAACATTCAGAAAACTAAGATCATGGCATCTTGGCTTAAAGCTCAACATTCAGAAAACTAAAATCATGGCATCTCGTCCCACCACTTCATGGGAAACAGATGGAGAAACAGTGGAAACAGTGTCAGACTTTATTTTTGGGGGCTCCAAAATCACTGCAGATGGTGACTGCAGCCATGAAATT
>NW_011494961.1:4941424-4942253 GCF_000754665.1 Bison bison bison
TCATTGGAAAAGACTCTGATGCCGGGAGGGATTGAGGGCAGGAGGAGAAGGGGATGACAGAGGATGAGATGGCTGGATGGCATCACCGACTTGATGGACGTGAGTTTGAGTGAACTCCAGGAGATGGTGATGGACAAGAACACCTGGTGTTCTGCGATTCATGGGGTTGCAAAGAGTCGGACATGACTGAGTGACTGAAATGAACTGAGGACATTATAAAGATGAAAGTTAAAGGAGTAACAAAGAACTTAAATTTTAAAAAATTAAAATGTGATAATAGTAAAAATATATCTAGGAATTTCTCTGGAGCTGCCTTGGTCGGTGTGGGGTCAGTTCAGTTTCAGATGGTTCCTTCCTCCAGCTTGTACTTGTTCTCAAGGTCTATAAGCCCCCTCCCATGCTCAGTCAATGTTAACTACAGGGTTTTAATCTGTTGCACCTGTCACTCCCAGAGTAGTTCCCTCTTTGTTTATTTTGGCTTCCTCTTTTTACAAGTCTCTTCAGTGTCTAATTGTCGCCCTGACACAAGGGGGTGATCAGATCAGATCAGTCGCTCAGTCGTGTCTGACTCTTTGCGACCCCATGAATTGCAGCACACCAGGCCTCCCTGTCCATCACCAACTCCCAGAGTTCACCCAGACTCACGTCCATCGAGTCAGTGATGCCATCCAGCCCTCTCATCCTCTGTTGTCCCCTTCTCCTCCTGCCCCCAATCCCTCCCAACATCGGAGTCTTTTCCAATGAGTCAACTCTTCTCATGAGGTGGCCAAAGTACTGGAGTTTCAGTTTAGCATCATTCCTTCCAAAGAAATCCCAGGGCTGATCTCCT
>NW_011494961.1:4942849-4946747 GCF_000754665.1 Bison bison bison
ATCGAGTCAGTGATGCCCATCCCAGCCCTCTCATCCTCTGTCGTCCCCTTCTCCTCTTGCCCCCAATCCCTCCCAGCATCAGAGTCTTTTCCAATGAGTCAACTCTTCACATGAGGTGGCCAAAGTACTGGAGTTTCAGCTTTAGCATCATTCCTTCCAAAGAAATCCCAGGGCTGATCTTCAGAATGGACTGGTTGGATCTCCTTGCAGTCCAAGGGACTCTCAAGAGTCTTCTCCAACACCACAGTTCAAAAGCATCAATTCTTCAGTGCTCAGCCTTCTTCACAGTCCAACTCTCACATCCATACATGACAATAGGAAAAACCATAGCCTTGACTAGACAAAACTTTGTTGGCAAAGTAACGTCTCTATTTTTGAATATGCTATCTAGTTTGGTCATAACTTTCCTTCCAAGGAGTAAGCATCTTTTAATTTCATGGCTGCAGTCACCATCTGCAGTGATTTTGGAGCCCCCCAAAATAAAGTCTGACACTGTTTCCACTGTTTCTCCATCTATTTCCCATGAAGTGGTGGGACCCGATGCCATAATCTTCGTTTTCGGAATGTTGAGCTTTAAGCCAACTTTTTCGCTCTCCAGTTTCACTTTCATCAAGAGGCTTTTGAGTTCCTCTTCACTTTCTGCCATAAGGGTGGTGTCATCTGCGTATCTTCGGTTATTGATATTTAAGTGGTCACTTATTTATTCTCACTTGTTCAGTTGTGCTATGAGTAGAGAGGGACACTGCAAACAAATATCGCTGGCATATGTGGGGAGTGGTCACAGTGTGGACCACACTGGGTTTGCCCCAGCTCAAGGTGGCGTGTACTTCCTGGGCCCACACTGCTCAGGCTCCAGGGTGCTCTGCAGGGGCACTGTCCAAAGCGGACCCTGCATTTTGTGCACTTCCCGGGTCTAAGCTGCTTGGGTTCCGCTAGGGCACAGACTCTGTTGGGTGTGCATTTTGTGCCCTTCTCAGGTCCGAGCAACTCAGGCAACCAGGTGCTTGGTGAGCGCACTGTCCCAGGTGGGCTGTGTGTCTTAATCACCTTCTCCCGTCTGGCTGCTAGGTTTGCCGGGTGCACTGTGAGAGCGCCGTCTCAGGTGTGCCATGTGTCTCCTCTGGGGAGCTGATCTCAGGCTGCGACCCTCCTGGCAGATGTCAGCCGTTCAGGATCCCAGGAAGATGTGGTTAGCAACTGGGAGCCTGCTTACAGTGTGGTGGAGGATGCCAGTCTCTGGGTTTGAGAATACAGCAGCCCCTAGCCTTCTGGTTCCAGCTGTCGCATGCCTTGCCCTCTGCCTCCGGAGATGGTGGTGGCAGCGGTGGGGGGCTGGCTGTACGCAGCTGGCTAGCTGTCCTTTGGTATTCACTCAGTTCTTTGTTCTATGAGCAGGCCAGGCTGTGCATTAGAGCCTTTCATGGGAAAGTTCTCTTTTCTCTGTGGCAATCCCACAGTTTGGATTGCTATCTCATGTTAGCGCCCTCAGAATTGCCCTCAGGGCATTACCCTAAGTCCTTACCCTGGTCCTTACCCTAAGCACCGATTATGCAGCCCACACCTCCCTTTCCAACCCCTGCTCTCTGGTAGCAGATGTGAGTGTCTGGGCTATTTCTCTGCTGGCAGTTGCTGTTAGATGGGTATTTTGTGGGTTTTATTTTTTTCTCCCCAATATGTTGCCCTCTGAGATTCCAAAACTCCACACATGCCCGCCTGTGAGATGGCTTCCTACTGTTTGGAAGCTTCTCCTCCTTCACCACTCCCTCCCAAGGACAGGTCTCCATCCCTAACTCTTTGTCTCTCTTTTTGTCTTTTATATTTTGTCCTACCTCCTTTTGAAGAGAATGGGCTGCCTTTCTGGGTGACTGGTGTCCTCTGTCAGCATTCAGAAGTTGTTTTGTGGTAGTTGCTCAGCATTCAAATGATCTTTTGGTGAATTTGTGGCAGAGAAAGTGGTTTCCCTGTCCCATTTCTCCACCATCTTGGGATCCCCCCTGACAACTCCCATTCTTTTCTCCCAATCCCTAGAAACTGCCATTTTACTTTCTGTCTCTAGGAATTTACCTGCTCTAGATACCTCATCAAAATGAAGTCATGTAATATCTGTTTCTTTGTGACCAGCTTCTTACTTTACTTAGCATAATGTCTTTAAGTTTCATGCATGTTGCAGCATGTGTCAGAATTTCCTTCTCCCTTAAGGCTGAATGGTGTTCCACTGTGTGTGTATACCACGTTTTCTGTTTATCCATTTGATGGACATTTGTGTTCTACCTTTTGACTGTTATGAATTATGCTGCCATGAACTTTGGTGTGCATATATCTGTTAGAATCCTTGGTTTCAATTTTTTGAGTATAAGCCCAATCCCAAGAGTGGAATTATGAAACCATATGATAATTATATGTTTAATATTTTTAGAACTACCATGTTCAATATTAGTTTTGAACATCAGCTGGACTAGTGAATACTGCCTGGTTTTAATCTTCAAAGATGACACTTGTTTGGCAGAGGCTAAGAGTTTCAAGAGAAATTGATGTTGGTACCTTTATGAATAGGTTAGCGGTATGTAGAAGTGTTTGCTCCAGCACATTAAGCTTATTTTGATACTGTACTGGCTTTACCACAATATGTCTTTAAAGACAATGTATGCATACATAGTAATCATAAACCACATTCTTTGTTTTATATGTTAACTATGAAATTCATGCTTCATTATCTGTTTCCTTAGCTATGCATCCCTTTGTGTTAATAACCACTTATAAGCTCTTTAATTCCCTAAATATTTACAACCTAAATATTTCACTGAGGTATGTCTCTTTTCTTATAGTCAGCATTGTTGCTAAATGTCATTAGGAAACCTCAGTAAATATCAGTCCTGTGGACGTGAGACTTAACACACTTACTCATGATGACTTTAAAAAAAGGCTCTTTTTTGCATAGTGACATTACTTTCATAAAGCATAGTTGAACTCTTTGTCTAAAGACCATCTATATGTGTTCAGCCAAATGTTTTTCTTCAGTCTTACATTATTAGTTTAGAGTATCTTTCCACAAGGTGGTGTCTCTAGAAATAGGAATACTAGCTGAAACCTACATCAGGAATTTAACTTAAATTTACTCTATGATAGAACTACTGGGCCACCAGTCAATCTACTACTTAATATTAATAAAAGAAAAATAATAAGAGATGGAAAGGGATATAATTTTATTATGGGAGTTTCATTTTGGTAAAATCATAATGAAATTTTTAAGTGTTTGCTTTTAATTGTTCATCCTTTATTTTAGGCACATCCAAGGAAGACAGTTTGATGGAAGATGTATTGTAGGAATACAAAACTATTAAAAAAGATAAGCTTTTGAGTCTCTTTGGGAAAATAAAAGCAAAGCCATATCTTCTAGGATTAAGGAAATTGGAAAACCCTTGGAAAATTATTAATAGGTTGTTAAAATTCCCCACTAGAAATGGACACTCTCTTCATGCTTTTATACCACAATTCAGGATCTTTTCATCAGAGAAATTCAGTTCACTTCAGTTCAGTTCAGTTCAGTCACTCAGTCTTGTCCGACTCTTTGCGACCCCATGAATCGCAGCACGCCAGGCCTCCCTGTCCATCACCAACTCCTGGAGTTCACTGAGACTCATGTCCATCGAGTCAGTGATGCCATCCAGCCCTCTCATCCTCTGTCGTCCCCTTCTCCTCTTGCCCCCAATCCCTCCCAGCATCAGAGTCTTTTCCAATGAGTCAACTCTTCACATGAGGTGGCCAAAGTACTGGAGTTTCAGCTGTAGCATCATTCCTTCCAAAGAAATCCCAGGGCTGATCTTCAGAATGGACTGGTTGGATCTCCTTGCAGTCCAAGGGACTCTCAAGAGTCTTCTCCAACACCACAGTTCAAAAG
>NW_011494961.1:4946847-4946976 GCF_000754665.1 Bison bison bison
TGCTGAAGCCTGGCTTGGAGAATTTTGAGCATTACTTTACTAGCGTGTGAGATGAGTGCAATTGTGCGGTAGTTTGAGCACTCTTTGGCATTGCCTGTCTTTGGGATTGGAATGAAAATTGACCTTTTC
>NW_011494961.1:4948827-4949283 GCF_000754665.1 Bison bison bison
CTTGGGCTCCAAAATCACTGTGGATGGTGACTGAAGCCATGAAATTAAAAGATGCTTTCTCCTTGGAAGAAAAGCTATGACCAACCTAGACAGCATACTAAAAAGCAGAGACATTCCTTTGCCAACAGAGGCCCATATAGTCAAAGCTATGGTTTTTCCAGCCTCACATGTATGGATGTGAGAGCTGGACCACAAAGAAGGCTGAGTGCTGAAGCACTGAGCACTTTCAAACTGTGGTGTTGGAGAAGTCTCTTGAGAGTTCCGTGGACTGTAAGGAGATCAAGCAAATCAATCCTAAAGAAGATCAACCCTGAATTTTCATTAGAAGGACTGATGCTAAAGCTCCCATATTTTGGCTACCTGATGTGAGAGCTGACTCATTAGAAAAGACCCTAATGCTGGGAAAGATTGAAGGCAGGAGGAGAAGGGGATGACAGAGGATGAGATGGTTGGATG
>NW_011494961.1:4949383-4952220 GCF_000754665.1 Bison bison bison
ACTTCAGCTTCTTTAGCGTTACTGGTTGGGGTATAGACTTGGATTACTGTGATATTGAATGGTTTGCCTTGGAAACGAATAGAGATCATTCTGTCGTTTTTGAGATTGCATCCTAGTTTCAATGCGTATTTGAAGTTGGGCTGCTAAAGAAAGATTTTCCTGTAGCATGTTAAATGGGCCAGATCAGCACTTGTTTCTTAGGTGCTCAATAAATGAAAGAAACTTCGAAATATATGTAGACATATACATTCCCCCCCCCACCCCCAGAGTTTCCTTCTAGGAATACCCCATAATTATTGCTTTAGTGGGCAATAATTTGAAAATCAGAGGATTTCAGAGAAAAGAAACTTTAAGAATTTCACATTTATTACTTAACATGAACAGGAATCTCCATAGTGACAGAGAATTGGTTTCCCAATTTCCAAGCCAATGCCTTCTTTCTCTCTACACATGCTTTCTCCTTTTTAGCATTACTACTGTGAAGAAAAAATAGGTGTTTTATTTTCCCTAAAAAACTCATATTGTTTTTCTAGACTGAAGAGCTATGATAAACTTTTAAAAGAAATATCTAGGAGAAACAATCAATGAATATATTCATTTATTTACAAACATTTATTGAATACCAAATATATCCTAGGATCTATGAAATACACTGAAGGAACAATATTGATCAAAGACACAGTGCTTCCTCTTCCAAAGTCTGAAGAGTAGTGGAGAGAAAAATTAATGAATAAATAATGCTAAATTACATATAATTACAAATTGAGATAAATCTTTGAAATAATCTTTAGATTATTGAAAATATTTGACAAAGGAAGTTGATCAGACTTGGGCACCAAGAATGACTTCCCCCAAAAAATGATATGTGTACTGATGTCCAAAAGGTGAGTTGAATTTAACTAGGTGAAAGGAGATAGGAGGAGAAGGCAATGGCACCCCACTCCAGTACTCTTGCCTGGAAAATCCCATGGACGGAGGAGCCTTGTGGGCTGCAGTCCATGGGGTCGCACAGAGTCAGACACGACTGAAGCGACTTAGCAGCAGCAGCAGCAAGGAGATAAGATGAGGGAGAAAAGGTGTGACATGTAAACCTATGTATTAAGGAGGGAAAAAGATCATATACAGTGGGATCAGAAGGTGTTTTTTATTGTATTGTTTTGGATGAAAGCTGGATGAAAACTGGGCATGCTTATAATCTAAAGGAAGGACTTAGGTGAGAGAGAGAGGTTGAACATATTGGAGAGATAGAAATAGTTGGAGCAAGGTCTCCAAGGAAGTGAAAGATTGAGGAGGCCTGAGATGATGAGCATGGAGTATAGAACTGATTGTGAAGAAATGGAGGCATGGTCAAAGAGAGGAAGATAGTTGAGAAAGTAATTTATGCACTGGGGTTTAAGACAAAATCATCTGCTGAGGTTGAGGTTAGGGTTAGATTAGGAATTTGAGGTGAATGTTAAGTATATGAGGGAGAAGACCAACAAAAAATTTAATCAATTGTGTTGAAGTTCCTATGAAATTGGGTATAAGGTCTAGGGAAGTAAAGTGAAAGTATTAGTCACTCAGTTGTGTCCGACTCTTTGCGACCCCATGGACTGTTTTCAACCAGACTCCTCTGTCCATGAAATTTTCCAGGCAAGAATACTAGAGTGGTTTGCCATTTTTTATTCCAGGGGATCTTCCAACCTAGGAATTGAACTTGGGTCTCCTGCATTGCAGGCAGATTCTTTACTGTCTGAGCCACCAGGGAAGCCCAATACATTCATGTATTTAGATAAAAACCATTGACATCATGGGAGTGACCAACACATACTATAGCATAAGATATGCTTAATGAAACTAGAATAATCTCAATGCTGACATTAAGAGAACATTAAGTTCAAATAACATAATTACGAATCAGGATCCCATCTCTTTAAGAATTTTTCACAGTTTGTTGTGATCCACACAATCAAAGGCTTTAATGTAGCCAATGAAGCAGAAATAGATGTTTTTCTGGAATTGTCTTGCTTTTTCTATGATCCAGTGGATGTTGGCAATTTGATATCTGGTTCCTATGCCTTTTCTAAATCCAGCTTGTACATCTGGAAGCTCTTGGTTCACATACTGTTGAAGCCTAGCTTGAAGGATTTTGAGCACCACTTGCTAGCATGTGAAATAAGTGCAATTGTGTGGTAGTTTCAACATTCTTTGGCATTGTGATGCTTCCTAAGGCCCACTTGACTTTGCACTCCAGGATATCTGGCTCTAGGTGAGTGATCACACCGTTGTTATCTGGGTTATTAAGCTCTTTTTTGTATAGTTCTGTGTATTCTTGAAGAATCATACAAAAAAAAAAAAAAAAAACTGTGGAAAATTCTTAAAGAAATGGGAATACCAGACCACCTTACTTGTTTCCTGATAAACCTGTGTGCAGGTCAAGAAGCAACAGTTAGAACCGGACATGGAATAACAGAATGATTCCAACTTGGGAAAGGAGTACATCAAGGCTGCATCTTGTCACCCTGCTTATCTAACTTATATGCAGAGTACATCATATGAAATGTGGGGCTGGGTGAAGCACAAGCTGGAATCAAGATTGCCGGGAGAAGTATCAATAACCACAGATGTGTGAATGACACCATCCTTATGGCAGAAAGTGAAGAGGAACTAAAGAGCCTCTTGATGAAGGTGAAAGAGGAGAGTGAAAAAGCTGGCTTAAAACTCAACATTTAGAAAACTAAGATCATGCTGTCTGGTCCCATAACTTCATGGCAGATAGATGGGGAAACAATGGAAACAGTGACAGACTTTATTTTCTTGGGCTCCAAAATCACTGTGGATGGTGACTGAAGCCATGA
>NW_011494961.1:4952320-4985760 GCF_000754665.1 Bison bison bison
GGGAAAGATTGAAGGCAGGAGGAGAAGGGGATGACAGAGGATGAGATGGTTGGATGGTTGGCATCACCGACTCATTGGACATGAGCTTGAGCAAACTCCAGGAGATTAGTGAAGGACAGGAAGCCTGGCATGCTGCAGTCCATGGGGTTGCAAAGAGTCAGACACAACTGAGCGACTGAACAACAAGAACAATGAATCAGGAACACAGTCAAATATGCTTCGTATCAAATATGATAAAAAATAATTAGAAAAAAGGAAAAGGTGGCAGAGTTCAGAGATATTTATAAAGTAATGGAATATATATATGGAAAGAGAAAAGAAGTGAGGTTAAGGAAAATTAAGAAGGTAATTAATTAAGAAGGGTAAAGGGAACCTCTGATTGTTTCAATATTGGTTACTTGATGATTTTTCAGAGACTTTGCCCAACAGGATCTGATAACTTCTTGTAATAAACATGATGTCATGTCATGATTCTTGTCACCAAGTATAAATGTGTGGCTGGGGATTTCCCTCTCACCACCAAGCAGTTCTCCAATGCCAGCTGGATGTACAATTCATTTCAGTTCTGACACTACCTCTCCAGAGATAGCATCAGATTCCACAGGTTAAGGGCTCAGTCCCACATGACTGCCCTTTACTTCAGATACTAATTACAAGTCCAGGTGGTCACTTGGGCTTCTGACTGACTGGTGTAAATCAGAGATTCCCATAATTCCCTCCTTGAGTTTGATTAATTTGCTACAGAGTCTCATAAAACTCAGGAAGCCTGTTTACTCTCCAAATTACTAGTTTATTACTAAGGATACAAATCAACGGCTAGGTGAAAAGACACACAGAGTGAGGTACGGAGCAAAGGAACTTCTGCCTGCTTTGAGTTTGGGGCCTGACACAGTGGCATGTGGAAGCATTCTGGTTCATCTACTTGGGAACTTTCTGAGCCCTGTCCTTCTGGTTTTATTACATATGTGTGATTGATTAAAATGCACAATCTCCAGTTTCTTTCCCCTCCCCAGGAATCTGGAGATGGCACTGAAAATTCCAGGCTTCTAATCCCAAAGAAAGGCAATGCCAAAGAATGCTCAAACTACCGCACAATTGCACTCATCTCACATGCTAACAAAGTAATGCTCAAAATTCTTCCAGCCCGGCTTAAGCGATACGTGAACTGTGAACTTCCAGATGTTCAAGCTGGTTTTAGAAAAGGCAGAGGAACCAGAGATCAAATTGCCAACATCTGCTGGATCATAGAAAAAGCAAGAGAGTTTCAGAAAAACATCTATTTCTGCTTTATTGACTATGCCAAAGCCTTTGACTGTGTGGATCACAATAAACTGTGGAAAATTCTGAAAGAGATGGATTTACCAGACCACCTGACCTGCCTCTTGAGAAACCTGTATGCAGGTCAGGAAGCAACAGTTAGAACTGGACATGGAACAACAGACTGGTTCCAAATAGGAAAAGGAGTACGTCAAGGCTGTATATTGTCAGCCTGCTTATTTAACTTCTATGCAGAGTACATCATGAGAAATGCTGTACTGGAAGAAACACAAGCTGGAATCAAGATTGCCGGGAGAAATATCAATAACATCAGATATGCAGATGACACCACCCTTATGGCAGAAAGTGAAGAGGAACTCAAAAGCCTCTTGATGAAAGTGAAAGAGGAGAGTGAAAAAGTTGGCTTAAAGCTCAACATTCAGAAAACTAAGATCATGGCTTCTGGGCCTATCACTTCATGGGAAATAGATGGGGAAACAGGGGAAACAGTGTCATGCTTTATTTATTTTTTTTTTTGGCTCCAAAATCACTGCAGACCGTGATTGCAGCAATGCAATTAAAAGACGCTTACTCCTTGGAAGGACAGTTATGACCAAACTAGATAGCATATACAAAAGCAGAGACATTACTTTGCCGACAAAGGTCTGTCTGGTCAAGGCTATGGTTTTTCCTGTGGTCATGTAGGGATGTGAGAGATGACTGTGAAGAAGGCTGAGCGCTGAAGAATTGATGCTTTTGAACTGTGGTGTTGGAGAAGACTCTCGAGAGTCCCTTGGACTGCAAAGAGATCCAACCAGTCCGTTCTAAAGATCAGTCCTGGGTGTTCATTGGAAGGACTGATGTTGAAGCTGAAACTCCAATACTTTGGCCACCTCATGCGAAGAGTTGACTCATTGGAAAAGATTCTGATGCTGGGAGGGATTGGGGGCAGGAGGAGAAGGGGACGACAGAGGATGAGATGGCTGGATGGCATCACTGACTCAATGGATGTGAGTCTGGGTGAACTCCGGGAGTTGGTGATGGACAGGGAGGCCTGGCGTGCTGCGATTTATGGGGTCACAAAGAGTTGGACAAGACTGAGCAACTGAACTGAACTGAATCCCACGGTTGGTTCTCCTAGTAACCAGCCCCCCATCCTCAGGTGCTTCCCTACTTCCCCAAAATCGCTTCATTAACTCAAGTGTGGTTGAAAGGGGTATATTACAATTATTGACATGTTTATCATATAGGAAATGCCAAGGATTTTAGGAGCTTTATGCCTGAAGCAGGGTTGAAGACCAAATATATATTTCTTACTATAAACCACAGTATCATACTCTTTGTTTTTTTCTTCTGACACTTGGAAAAACATGCATTTATATTAGTCTCTTTTCTACCAAATTCAGTCAAAAGCGAAGAGCAGTAATAACATCTGAATAACACAGATGTGCTTGTGAAGTCCTTTCTTCTATTGAGACACTGCGGATGAGGAAGTTGTCTATGCATGTATTGTTATCGTTATTGTTGTTGTTTTATCTTTGTTGTTCAGTTGTGTTCAACTCTTTGCGACCCTGTGGACTGCAGCGTGCCAGGCTTCCTTGTCCTTCACTATCTCCTGGAGCTTTCTCAAACTCATGTCCATTGAGTCGGTGATGCCAATCCAACCATCTCATCCTCTGTCGTCCCCTTCTCCTGCTTTCAATCTTATCCAGCATCAGGGTCTTCTCCAATTTTATCTTACTAATCATCTAATCACACTCTTCAAAAAAGTTTGAATTTCTTAGGGCATTTGCTTTTCCTAACTATGGTGCTTGGCGATATATAATTTATTTATTTAAAGAAGATGCTGCTGCTGCTAAGCTGGTCACCTTGAAATAGAATTTTCTCCTTCAGACATTAGTCGCTTGAGTACTCTGCCAGGTTATGAAACATAAGGTGAGTAGACACCCATGACTCTGGAGGAAGGGTGTAATAGACTTTTGGTGGCTTGATGAAGATCCTTCTCTCCAGATTCCATGATCTGCTGGTAGGGCTGGCTTCGCATGTGTGGAACCAGGATGGTTGCACAGGATCCCCACACTTGGGGTATGATGTTCTGTTGTTGTTGCTATGAAATTCTCAATCATTTTATCTTAGAATTTGTTTATTTGTAAGTGAAGTATGTTGGCACAATGACGCATACGTTGGGGGCTTGGGGCCTCAGTTCACTCCTGGTCCCTCTGACTTCCACTTCCCCAGGATAGGTTCTTGGCTCTCTGCTCCCAGTTTCGCACATCCTCCCTGCCTGTGTCCCATGATTACTGCTGTCCTCTGCTTGAGCTGGCAACCAGGTTGGGTTGGTGGGGAGGAGGTTGGAAGGTGCCATACGTAGCATTCTACCACCCCTTTTGGCCCTAGTAGTGGTTTGTGGACAAACACGGAGGTTTAGGGTCAGTGTATGCTTGTGGCATCATAAGGCAAGGGAAGGTAGTGACCATCCCTGGACCAGCAATTCCGCTGCATACTTGGCAACTGAGTAAGTGACGGAGAGTCTTTTTTCCACCTGTCCAGGTACTGCGTGTATCCTGGCAGGGAAGTTGTAGCCCTTTGGTGGTTGCCTGTCCTCCATGGGTTGGAGCAGTGGGGCCTTTGGAAGGGAAGACGACGTCTCTGCCCCTGGTGGTAGCATGGCAACAGTGGGTGCTGGGAAACAGATCCCAGCAGCTGGTGAGCCACGTGTGCCATCACAAAGGGGTCCCTGGGCACATGTGGAGGTTTGCCCTTGCCCTGTGGTTATCCTCCTGCCTAAGAGTGAACACCATTGAACACCAAATAAACCCCGCCATGAGATGATGAAAGGGACTGTGGAAGAAAGGAAAAGTTTGATATTGTAATATGTTTACTGACACTTTTCTCTGTTTTTAGAACAAAAGATCCCACATTTTTATTTTGAACAGGGTTTTGCAAATTATGTAGCTGGCCTTGTCCACAGGGCTTATTACTGCATGGTGATGGTTTAGTCATTAAGTTGTGTCCTACTCTTGCGATCTCATGGATTGTAGCCTGCCAGGTTCCTCTGTCTGTGGTATTTTCCAGGCAAGAATACTGGAGTGGGTTGTCATTTCTTCCTGCAGAGTATCTTCCTGACCCAGGGATTGAACCTACGTTGCCTGGTTGGCAGGCAGTCTCCTGTGTTGCAGGTAATTCATTACTGTTTGAGCCGCCAGGGAAGTTCTATTACAGGATAGTTGGAGGTCAATGAGTCTTCTGGGAAGGAAGGCCTCGAGACCTCTCTGATGCTTATTGTCATGCTTTGCAAAAAAAAAAAAGACAGCATCTGGGTAGAAAATTAAGAGCTATGAATTTACATTCAAGTGTGAAGTTATGCAGGCACTAAGATGGAAAGGATTTTGTTGCTGCAGGTCAGAGACAAAATTGTGAAGACCTGGTTTTCTGCAGTGACATCTTGTGGTAGTGAAAGAAACAACAGCTGTGCTGACCCAAGGAGGCTTTCTTGTGTTCTCCAGCAGCAGGCATTTAGAGTGAGTAAGCCTCTGGGCTTAGAGAGGGAAAGGGCAGGTCTCAAGAGGAAGATAATGGACCTTCCATTAATGAAGGCAGGTGAGGCGAATGAGTCAGTGGAAAAATATAAGATGTGATCAAACACGCATTGCAAGCCCGGGATATGGGCCATGTTGGTTTCTTTGCTATGGAATTATGTTTTGATTAAAGGCCATAGATATTAAAATAGAGGAATATTTAAGTTTTCTTCTTGGGTATGGAGATTCAATATTTCAGGAGAGATTATGAATGTCAACTTATAGTAAATCTTTTATAACTTTATGGCCAGATATTGACTCATAGTAATATTGTTCAAATATTTATTAAGTAATAAATATTTATGGATTTTGGCACTGTCCCAGGCTAAGCATGTGTATCAAGTGTCTTACTCGTCACTTAAATTCACTGTAAAATTTCTTGAGTTTTAACTTAAGGGATTGCAAGGAAATAAAAACATGAAATTCCACTTTTTGTATTTAGTAGCATGTATCAGGTTAAATGTTGGGATGCAGTAGCAATGCAGACATTGATGTTTGCTGTTTTCATGAAGCTTACAATCTAGTGGGTGCAGATATTCAACAAACACTTGCACAGATGCTTACCTTCAATTGTGCCGAGCGCTACAAAGGAGAAGCATAGGGTGCTGTGAGGTAATAACACGAGGATGTAGCCTGGTCCCTGAGGAAGAGACATTTAAACTGAGGCTCAGAGGATGAGTAGGAGGCATATAAGAAAGAGTGGGGGATAAAAGGGGGTTGGGAGGAAAATATTCAGAGGGAGTGGCATATTTGATGGTTGAATACAAGGAATAGAAGGCTGGTTTGGGGGCCAAGGCTCAGTAATTAAAGGGGACAGTGGTCAGCAAGGAAGCTGGGAAGGAGGTTGGGACCAAATTATCCAGGACCTTGAAGGTAATGGCCAAGATTTACCCTCTTAACCCCAAACAATGTGCAGATATTGAAGCATTTTAAACAGTTACAATCAGATATTTTTTTTTTCCTTTGTCTTAAAAAAAAATCTCTCTGGCTTCAGTGATTAAAACAGCTTGTTCCCACTTGAGAGAATAAACACAAAGCATGGTTTGAACATACAGGATTTTTGGAATTAATGACAGAACTAGGTACATCGGCAAGTAATGATCAAGTGAAGACGTTTTTCAAGTTCTACAAGATATAGGAGGTCTACATTCTGTGGGTCTACCATCAAATTAAATTTTAGCTTTTTGTTACCATGCAGAAGTAAAAGGAGTAATTTCTTCTTTCTTTCTTTCAATTCTATCACTGTCTGATAAAATATAATGTACATCATGGACAAAGCTTGGCATATTTATAACTTCCAATAAATTGGTACATTAAGCTTCATTGTTAGTAGTTAAGCAAATAGATTTAGATTTAAAGGATGCTTTGATCATGGTTTTCTTTTTGGTTGGAAAGAGGATTTTAGGTAGGAAGGATTTATTTTTTTCAGCATTCTTAGAAATGGCAGAAGTCTTAACTGTGGTGTTGGAGAAGACTCTTGAGAGTCTCCTGGACTGCAAGGAGATCCAACCAGTCCATCCTAAAGGAGATCGGTCCTGGGTGTTCATTGGAAGGACTGATGCTGAAGCTGAAACTCCAATACTTTGGCCACCTCATGAGAAGAGTTGACTCATTGGAAAAGACCCTGATGCTGGGAGGGATTGGGGGAAGGAGGAAGAGGGGACGATAGAGGATGAGATGGCTGGATGGCATCACCGACTATGGACATGAGTTTGGGTAAACTCTGGGAGTTGGTGACGGACAGGGAGGCCTGGCGTGCTGCGATTCATGGGGTCACAAAGAGTCGGACATGACTGAGCGACTGAACTGAACTGAACTGAATTAATATTATTACTAATAGCTCTACTGTGGAGAAGGCAATGGCACCCCACTCCAGTATTCTTGCCTGGAAAATCCCATGGATGGAGGAGCCTGGTGGGCTGCAGTCCACGGGGTCTCGAAGAGTCGGACATGACTGGGCGACTTCACTTTCACTTTTCACTTTCATGCATTGGAGAAGGCAATGGCAACCCACTCCAGTGTTCTTGCCTGGAGAACCCCAGGGACGGGGGAGCCTGGTGGGCTGCCGTCTATGGGGTCGCACAGAGTCGGACACGACTGAAGCGACTTAGCAGCAGCAGCAGCAGTTCTACTGTTGTTACTCAGTTGCGCTCAGCTCCTCTGTCCATGGAATTCTCCAGGCCAGAATACTGGAGTGGGTAGCCTATCCTTTCTCCAGGGGATCTTCCCAACTCAGAAATCGAACTGGGGTCTCCTGGATTGCAGGCAGATTCTTTACTAGCTGAGCTACCAGAGAAGCCTACTTATGTTTATATATATACATCTTCTTCAGTCATTCATCTGTTGATGAACGCTTAGGTTGCTTCCATATCTTGGCTATTGTAAATAATGCTGCTATGAACATTGATGGAGAAGGCAGTGGCACCTCACTCCAGTACTCTTGCCTGGAAAATCCCATGGACCGAGGAGCCTGGTAGGCTGCAGACCATGGGGTCGGGAAGAGTTGGACACGACTGAGCGACTTCACTTTCACTTTCATGCATTGGAGAAGGAAATGGCAACCCACTCCAGTGTTCTTGCCTGGAGACTCCCAGGGACGGGGGAGCCTGGTGGGCCGCCATCTATGGGGTCGCATAGAGTCAGACACGACTGAAGCGACTTAGCAGCAGCAGCAGCATGAACATTGAAGTGCATATATCTTTTTGAATTAATGTTTTCATTTTCTTAGGATATATACCTGGAAGTGGAATTGCTGGGTCATATGGTAACTCTATTTTTTTTGAGGAACTTTCATAGTGTTTTCCATAGTGGTTATGCCAATTTAGATTCCCACCAATAGGGTAACAGGGTTCTTTTTTCTCTACATTTATTATTTGTGTTCTTTTTGATGATAGCCATTCTGATGGGTGTGAGGTAGTATCTCATTGTGGCTTTGATTTGCATTTCTCTGATGGTTTACAATATTCAGCATCTTTTCATGTACCTGTTGGCTACCCCTATGTTTTCTTTAGAAAAATATTCAGGTCTTCTGGCCCCTCCAGAGTGGTGGCTTTGGAGTGGTGGTTTCCTTTACTGTGAAAAACCCTTTAAGTCTACTTAAGTCCCATTTGATTATTTTGCTTTTGTTGCCTTTGCCTCAGGAAACAGATCTGAAAAAAAAATATTGCTACAATTTATGTCAAAGAGTGTTTTGCCTATGTTTCCTTTAAGAGTTTTATCGTTTCCAGTCTTACATTTAGGTCTTTAATCCATTTTGAGTTTATTTTTGTATACGGTGTTAGAAGATGGTCTAATTTCATTCTTTTACATGTGACTTCAGTTTCCCAACACCGTTTATTGAAGAGACTGTTTTTCCTCCATTGTATATTCTTGCCTTCTTTGTCACAGATTAATTGACTCTAAGTGTGAGGAGATGCAAGTTCAAACCCTGAGTCAGGAAGATCCCCTGGAGAAGGAAATGACAACCCATTCCAGTATTCTTGCCTGGGAAATCCCACAGGCTGAGGAGCCTGGCGGGCTACAGTCCATGGGCTTACAAAGAGTCAGACATGGCTTAGTGACTGGTGGTGGCGGTTTAGTTGCTAAATCGTGCCTGGCTTAAACCCTGCATTTTCTACACTGCTGGTGGATTCTTTACCACTGAGCCACCAGGGATTCCCCAGTGACTAAACAACAACAGTAACTATCCCCTACTTTATTTCTCTTAAAAATTTCTGTTGTTATTTAGACATTCAGAATTGTGCATGCAACATAAACACATTGCTTAATATGTTATCTTTAACCAAGCACCTGTGTAACCACTACCCAAATCAAAAAGTAAAATTGATTCCAGCCAACCTTCTGTGTGCGCCTTCCTGATTATCAACCTCCACCAATGGTACTGACTAGCCTGACTTTTAAGTAGCATTTAAAAACCTGAGATATGCTTCACCCAACATAAAATTCATTATTTTAAAGTATACACTTCAGCTGTTTTTAGTATATTTACGATATTGTGCAACCCTGGAGGAGAGCATGGCAACCTACTCCAGTATTCTTGCCTGGAGAATCCCATGGACAGAGGAGCTGGAGGGCTACAGTCCATAGGGTCACAAAGAGTCGGACACGACTGAAGTGACTTAGCATGCATGCATGCAACCATCACCATTAATTCCAGAACCTTCCCATTTCCCTCCTTACCCATCCCTCCAATCATGTATTTATTAGCAGTTAGTCCTAATTCCTTCCTTCCCACATTTTCTGGCAACCACTAACCTACTTTCATCTCAATGGATTTACCCATTGTGGGCATTTCATGTAAAAGTTATTGAATAATAAGTCATCTTTTGTGTTTAGCTTCCTTCACTTAGAATGTGTCAATACTTCCTTTTTACGGCTGAATAAATATCCCATTGTATGAATATACCACATTTTGCTTGACTCTTCATCAGTTGATATACATTTAGGTTGTTTCCACTTTTTGGCTATTATGAATAATAATATTATGAACAAATTTTTGTGTGAACATGTTTTTAATTTTCTCAGGTACATTCTTAGGAGTGGAATTGCGGGGACATTTTTTTACCCATCTCTGTAATGTTTAGTAGAGAGTCTGGGACAGAGAAAGTATCAGTAAATAAATAATGATTGAATTGAATTAAAGTAGATGGCTGTCATGGGCTCTGGCCAGGTGTTGGAGGAGGTCACTGGGAGGACACAGTTGATTTGGGAGCTAGATTCCTTATCCTGTCCTCTGTCCTTTGGATGTACAGGCCACCTACAAACCTATTCTTATACTAGCAGCCGCTTCAAGGATGTAGCCTTGAGAGAATAATGTGGTTTTGAAACTCTCTGCACGGTATACATGACTGAACCCACTGAGGCCTCTATATGAACTTGTAAGGTTCTGGTGGGCAGGTATGAAGATTTACTTGGAGCCATCAAAGGCAAGCCTCCTAAGTAAGTACCCTTGACGTGAAACCCACCACCTAACCAGTCTGGTGTGGCTGACTCTTCGGTCCCTTCCTTCCCCTCATGTATGAGTGTGAGGAAGGCCAGTTTCGAATTTCCCCCCAGGACTCCCAAGGTTGTGAACCAACACCAGGTCTACTCATAGAAGCACTCCGGGAGAGAATAATGGGAAAATCCTTATGTTTTATGACAATGTTGAAGGTAGGGAAAGGTGGCAAACCTAGGCCACAGAAAAGGGAGGTTGAACAGCTGCTGGTGAGGCTTCCCAGGTGGCTCAGAGGCGAAGAACCTGCCTGCAATGTAGGAGACATGGGTTCAATCCCTGGGTTAGGATGATTCCCTGGAGAAGGAAATGGCAACCCACCCCAGTATTCTTACCTGGAGAATCCCATGGACAGAGGAGCCTGGCAGGCTCCATACAGTCCATGGGGTCTCAAAAGAGTTGGACATGACTTAGCGACGAAACAACAGCTGCTGGTTCATCAAAGATTTTGGAGCACGGAGCTCGGACAGTCTTGTTGTTAAAGGCATTTTGACAGCAGCATCACTGCTGTATGCGGAAATGTCTAGCGCTGACTTCTGACTTGGCCCTTTTGGCAGGACTTGGGTAAAATTCCAGGAATGCTTTCTTTAGGGCCTGGGGAACTGGTGAACCCTCTTTTCAGGTTGCTGATTATTATGATCACTGTGGGCACTTGCTTGTCAAGAATAGAAAGCAGAAAATAGTAGACTGAATGTTCTATGTTCACAGAAAATCTTTTTTTTCCTGTGTTCTCATATATTTTTTGATGTTTAGTATGACTTTCAAATAGAATGGATTTCCCCCCAATAGTTTTAATTTCACCATCAGTAAGTCCAATTTTCTCAGGCCAGGATCTGAGACAATAACAGCCGAAGCAACACAGACAAAATGATGCATACAATTGACCATCTCAGTTCCACAATTATGAAGTTTGTCTTAATGTTCTTTTTAGAGCAGAGCTCCTTAACATGTGGTTCATAAAGTGAGTGACAGAGAGTTCAAGAAACCCTGGAAACTCTATGCATAATTATACATACATGTTTGGAAAGAAAGAGTTTATTGCTTTTTACAGATTCTCAAAGATGTTTATGAACACGAGAGAAAGACTCCATCTCTAAAGTATTGTCGAAGGAATCACATTTCTTCATTAATTTAATAAACATATATTGAGACTGTAATGTGGGACAGGCACAGTTTTGAGGCTGAAATACAGCTATGAACCAGACATAGATTCGTCTTTTGCTGAACTTACATACCAAAGAGAGCCACATTTCATAAGAAATGTCATGGAAATCAGTTAAAGAAAACACAATGAAAGCAAAATGCTCAGATTCTAATCTCAGATTATACATATGTTACCTAAGAATATACAGTGGAAAAGTCAGTCCCAGGGTTCTTATTTATGTCGAGTCAAATATCTGGACAGTTGACCTAATTTTTCACTTTCCACTAGATTCTTTACACATAGTAGACATAACTGCAGTGTCTTGAATGATTTAGTTTCCTCGTTTTAAATCATCTTTTGGCTTTGAGAGTGGTTGAATACTCTAAAATAACGCATTTTGGTACAAGGCAGTTTTCCTGTGGTTGGAACCTGACCATTTGAAAAAAGAAGCCCCTTCCCCAGTGCGAGCGTCTTTGTTCTTTCCTTTGCTCATATTTGCCCCTGAGTCGGAGAAGGCAATGGCACCCCACTCCAGTACTCTTGCCTGGAAAATCCCATGGACGGAGGAGCCTGGTGGGCTGCAGTCCATGGGGTTGCATAAAGTCGGACACGACTGAGCGACTTCACCTTCACTTTTCACTTTCATGCATTGGAGAAGGAACTGGCAACCCACTCCAGTGTTCTTGCCTGGAGAATCCCAGGGACGGGGGAGCCTGGCCATCTATGGGGTCGCACAGAGTCGGACACGACTGAAGTGACTTAGCAGTAGCAGCAGCCAGCCGGTCAGGTTACCATTAACTGCCACTGGAGGGAGCTGTTGTATCAGGCAAATGATCTTTCTATAGATCTAAGGAGTAATTTTCCTGACTTGTAGCCACCCATTTGCTTGCTTAAAATAGGTAATAATTGTTGATTTCCTGCAATTTCAAAGTGTAATATTTTATCTTGGCTATGTTCCCTGATTTCTCTTGCAGTCTTCAGACATATTTTTCTAAAAATTAAGGATGTTAATTTTGTTTTGATAATTTCCTGACATCCTTTAAGATTAGTTGAGAAATCCTGGAGTGTTGCAAATCAATACCAGTAATTACTAGTGTAGGTGTATGAATGTTGCTGACAGGTGCTTTATACAACCTTAATAACAAATGACATGATTTAAATTCTCCTTACACTGGGGACCATTTAGTGGTTTTCTGTTGCCTTGAAATAAATTGCAGAAATCATGTATTGAAATATAACTCAAGTTTTACTAATGTTTATATAGTGGAAACTCTGCCCAGGAAAATTAGTGTTATTTTTAACACCATATCAGAAAGCTTACAGTTTATCTGAATAGCTACCTAGGTATGATTGTATATCATCTGTCTCTCTCTATCCAAAATCTACCTGTCTTAACTTCTACTGCTCTGTAATCACTATTAATGGAAGATTTTTTTTCATGAAAAAATATTATTTCTAAAAGCACCTACAAAATTATTCATTTTTTAATTGCCAATATTGGATGTAGAATCAGAATCTTAACTAAAGGCTAATAAAAGACTAAGCAGACCTATAAGTGATATGTTATAGTTATTATTTTATTTATACTATTATTAATTTAAGATATGACTCACCTAGATAGAACCTTCCCTCTCTCTGTATTCTTTTCTTCTAGCTTCATTGTCCTTCTCTTTTTTCAAGATGATGTCTCAGATCAGAGGCATAATCAAGGATTGACTTGCTAATTGTAATGTATAATTTTATATTCCCCTGATTGAATTGAATTGGAAATTTTTGTCTGCAAAAATCTTTATTGATTCCATTTGGTCCAAGATTTGTGAGAGGGCTCCAGGATGGTTAAAAAACTGCCTAAGTGGTCACAGAGAGGGGTTTCAGGTAGAAGCCCTGACACCTGCTGCTATTGCTGCGGCTAAGTCGCTTCAGTCGTGTCCGACTCTGTGCGACCCCATAGACGGCAGTCCACCAGGCTCCCCCGTCCCTGGGATTCTCCAGGCAAGAACACTGGAGTGGGTTGCCATTTCCTTCTCCAATGCATGAAAGTGAAAAGTGAAAGTGAAGTCGCTCAGTTGTGTCCGACCCTCAGCGACCCCATGGACTGCAGCCCACCAGGCTCCTCCATCCATGGGATTTTCCAGGCAAGAGTAATGGAGTGGGGTGCCATTGTCTTCTCCGCCCTGACACCTGAGGGCTCCTCAAAGGCCTCGGAGCTTTGGAGGGTCCTAGTTGTGTTTGACTGTGAGCCTTTCAAAGAGAGACCGCCCAGCCCAGCTGGGGGATCAGCCAGCCTGCAGAGGGTGGTCAGGTGGGCGCCCATCTTTTTAATGAGTTTCACCTGCTCATCTAGGATGTGGCTCTCCAGGAAGTCACACAGGTGGGGGTCTGCGTGGGCAGAACCCAGAGTGTGCAGATCCGAAAAGAGCCTGGTTCAGGTTCTTGTCCATGAGAATGCGGCTTCCACGGCGTCCTGGGTTTTCCCTCACTCATCTGGAGGTGGCTTCTGCATGTACTGGGAGACGTCGTGGCTGCTGCGCTGGTTTTGCATTTTCAATACTCTCAGCTCCCTGGTGCTTCTCCTTGGCCAGTTCTTAGGAAAAGTGGCCCATGCCCTCTGGAGTCACATTGTCCTGGTAGAAATAAAAGCCCAGAGAGAGGTAGGTGTAGGAGACTGCAGGTACAAGTTAACTAGGTGGTTGATGGCGGCCTCCACCTGGGTGGAATAATTCTGAGGAATTTGGGAGCTCGTGGTTGATTGGTAATAGGAAGCTAGGTTAAAAAAAAAAAAATGATGTCGGCCTGTCCCAGAGGCAGAGCATAGATGAGAGGATGGTTCAGAAGGTTGCACTGGGAACCTCAGAAGGTTGGCCCTTCGAGCAAGGGGCATCCCTGGGTCTGGGCCATCCAAACTCTGCTGAAGCAAGAGACAGATCTGCGGGACTGCTGAGCGCACTGCCAAACTGAAGTGGAAATCTTGGGATTTTGGATTAGAAATGATGGTCACCATTCTCTAAACATATTTTTCTAGGTTTTCTTTCTTATTCTTTAATCAATTAATGGTGCATTTTCAATAAAACTGTTCAATTAAAACATTTGAACATACATAGTGCACATATACCACTTATTACTTTGTGATTTAAAGGCTTTTTATAAAATAGCAAAATCAATTTTATGAAACAGGTTAGACAAGTGTGCCATTTCTTGTCTGTTGTTGATTTTTCTTTTTTTAAAATTTTTAATTGGAGGACAATTGCTTTGCAATTGTTGATTCTTCTAGTTGCTTGTTTTCCTTAAAGAAGATGAAATGGCTGTTTAATGTCAAAAGTTGTCAGGACACCTTCACAATGAACGAGTAAATTCTCATTTGAAAGGCATGTTAGAAAATTTAAACACACATCTTGTGACTATAATATCAGTTCCTTAGATTGTAGGGTAAAATAAAACACATCTGCCCAACCCACTAATTCTTTCTTGACCTATTTGTGCATTAGTTGCCACAGGTAACATTTATCAAAAAGACAGTGGGATATATGGCCAGAACATGGGGTTATTGTTGGACAGACCTAACACTGAACTCTAATTCCAGCTCTTAATTAGTCTGATTATAGACAAGAAGAATCTAGAAAATCTGGAATATCAATCCAAGAAACTTATGCTTAACAGGAAATACCTTAATAGGCATCACCGATGGATTCTTGAGACAAGGAGTCATACGATTGAAACATATTTCTGTTTGTTATTCCTGCAAGGTTCAAAGTGGAAGCATACAACTGTCTGGAAATAGGCCATAGTCTCTGCCATTGGGCAGAGAAACAGCTGATTTCTTCTCATTGCTCTTGTAATAAAAGGTGAGGACTCTGTATCCTGCCAATACTACAGGAAAATTGTGAATGGAAAAGAAGGGATGGATGTGAGAGACACTGTGGTGGTATCTAGGGTTTGGCATCTGGCTGGGCATGGTGAGGAGATGGAGAAAGAATGACATAACAAAAGGTAAAGAGTGATATAAACCAGAAAAATGTTTGCACTTTCAGTTAAGAACCCATTGTAGACCCTGAAAAGTACAGCTTCAGTAGAGTAGAGAGGTTAATAGCTAAGTTGCCCCTCTTTAAACCTTCTTAGACTACTGCTGCTTAAACAGATTTTCACCTTTATGAGCAATCTATACTTTACAGTCATGGTTACATTAACACACTGTTCTCCAATTGTGAGTGTGTGTGTGATCATGATGCAAGATCTTTTATTGTTTGTTAACTCTACAGAGTGGGGAATGTTGGAAAAGAAACACAGAGACAGATTTTACAATTGTTGGATTATGATATCAGTGGAATTTACATCTTCGCCAGGCTCTGTCCAGTGTTCTTGGTATGTTAGTTTTCCTGCCTAAGCCAGAAAGACAGCAACTTGAGTATAAGGACATTTTAAGGACTTCTTGCTTCTTTGTTGTTACTCAATATATTCAAGCAATACTTGGCAAATGGTTCTAAATGACTCTTGTTTGAATGTAGTAAATATACAATGAAGGTCTTACATTCACCACATCTCAGATCTACTTCATTGCAGGGTAATGAGCTGTACAGTTACAGTGGCCATTGTAATTATTTGTACAAATGTCTATTTCCCAATTAGGTTGTGAAGTCTTTGAAGACAAGATGGCATCTCACTCACTTTTGAATATACAATACCTCAAATCCACAGTGTCTGTTATATTTAACTAAATTTGAGTGTTCTTGTCCATCTTTCTCTTCCTTTCTGGGCTCGTGCTCTTGGCAGGGTTGTTCTTCAGCCGTGAATTTTGGGGCAATGGACTCTGGCTTCAAATTTCCTGTCTGACTTCATTTGTTTTCAACATATGCTAGGGATTCAATGGTTTATTGAACAAAGAAAGATGTATAGGCTACATTGTAATTATCTTCTCTTCTTATGGCTATGAAAAAACTGAAAGTGAAGTTGCGTCCAACTGTTTGCAATCCCAAGGACTGTAGCCTACCAGGCTCCTCCGTCCATGGGATTTTCCAGGCAAGAGTACTGGAGTGGGTTGCCATTTCCTTCTTCAGGGGATCTTCCCAACCCAGGGATCAAACCCAGGTCTCCTGAATCGCAGATAGACACTTTACCATATGAGCCACCAGGGAAGCCCTCTTATGGCTATAAATATTACTAAATGGCCATCAAGTTGAAGGTAAACCCAGAAAGATATGTTTTTCCGTCCATTGACTGTTCATTTGGTAATTAAGAAATTTTACTCCATGATACAGATTTCAATATGGCCACACATAATTGATGCTATACTTTCATCTGAAAGGCCATTTAGAAGTTAGGTATGGAATGCTTTCCGTTTAAGGACTCTCCTCCATAAAGATTCAGAGGATTAAGATTTAAAGATTTAAAACTCTTAGCTAAAGTTGCACATGACTCATACTCTGAAATGTTTTCCATTAGGAATAAAATTGATCTTATAGGACTTGGACTTCTTTTCTAAGTTGCTTTTTATGCTTTCAAAAGTCACTAGTACTCCATTTTATTTTCATATGTAACTTTGTGCTAACAAACTTAAAAATTTATCCATACTATTACAAATGGCTAATAATCACTGGAGTGACACTTCAAACAATGAAAAATGAGAATTAATTGCTTCTCAGTTCTTGTTAGTCCTAAATACTAGTAAAAAATAATTGGTATGAATGTGGGAAAGACTTATGCCAAAATATACAGCCTCAGTAAAACCAGAATAAATTGAGGAAAAGAAAGCTCATACCTTCATGTAGAAGGAACATCAGCCTTTACCATCCACTTCTCTCTAATGACATCAGTCAGTTCGGAGCTGTCTTAAAGTTAGATTTTGAGAAAATGCAGCTGAATTAGATTGGCTGTGTAATGGCCTGCAGGCAACCAGGTTTGTGACTTAATTCAAGAAGGTAGAAACTGACCACTCAGTTTGGTGTGGTAATTAGATTCTTAACTGCTCTCTCTAAATATACCTATTTTTAATTGAAGGTTTGTTGTTCCAGTCTACAAAACCCAAGAGTGTATAACTGGAGTTCTTAAATGTGAGAAAAATTGTATTTTCTCCCTCCATTTCTCTAAAATAACTCTCATTGAGATTAATGTAACTTTGCACTAGGAAAAGTTTTGCTGTCTTTTGGAAATGTATTTTTCCAAATGTTTCTATATTTAATCCTTTCATAACATGCCGTTTATCTTTAACTTTGCTCGTAAGAAGTCACTTATATTTTTCTTAAGATTCTGAGACTTACCAGATCATAAAGATTCATAGAAAGCTGTTTGTCAGCTTTTAAAGTCCTGGCTTTGATTTTGGGAACTCTGTTTTTTTTCCATTTCTCATTAACAGACTGATAAGACAGATATCTTATGATAACCATGGTGGGAAATGTTTATTTACGGTATTTAAATTTGCACTGAATGTTTCCTTAAAAACGTTAATTACCTTAGCGCCATCTTGTGGACGAATTGTGTTTCTGTATGGATCAAACCCATTACATGTAATAAACTACATATTTTTGGTTATTTTGTTATGATGACGACCTTAAGCTTCTTTCAGTAAAATGGTAAAATTAATTCTTATATTTTCCTATATTTACTCAAAAAATTCTACATATTCCATAGTTATTTTTAGGAGGCAATCCAAAGGTTAACCTGATAAATCTGAGATTATTGTAATAAATAATTCAAACCAAGACCAGCCAGTAGAAACAGATGGTGCTTCTGGAAGAACTTGAAAATTTTCCACTCTTAAATGAACATAAACCTTCTGCTTGGAGCTGTGCAACTACATGGACTTATGAGCACGCCTGTAAATCTGTGTAGTTACTTTTTTTTTTTTGTGGTCTCGAGTCGCATTCTTTTAATTTGATGCCTCTCAAGGAATGGGAAGCAGAGGCTAACTCAAAACACAAGAGAGCAAGTTCTGGTTATTCTCAGTTTGTAGTGCTATCTTTCCTCTTTTTGTGATTACTTCCTGCTTCTCTGCTTTGCATGTGAGACTATGTATTCCAGTAGAGGACAAAAGACACTTTAGTAAGCTTTTTATTATACTTAAGCCTGGGTTTAACTCCCTAAATAACTGAATAGGCATATAATCCTATGGATTTCTTAAGATAGCGAGTTGGGTCTAGATGGATTACGGCATTTTTTTTTTTTTTCTGAGTCTTTTCAAATGACTAGCAACACTTCTGTGGACAATTATGTTTGAGAGATAGCACTGGTTTAGATGAATAATCTGAAGCCAAGAGAAAATAAATCTGCAAAAAAAGAAAGAAGGAAAGAAAGAAAAAGAAGTGAATGCATGTGGTAGCACACTGCTTTGAGCCATCTGTTCACACTGATAGATTTCTTTTGACTGACTTTTTACCGAAAAAACACAAAACTGTTGGTAAAGCTTAAAGTTTAAATACGGTTGGTGAAGATGAGCTTGTCAAGAGCTTTTTAAAGGTAGAATAAGTCATTGACTCATAAAAGTTATGTTAGAGAACCATATGAAGTAATACATTAATAGTATATGTAGTTGTTAGCTAATTTATTATTTTCAATTTCATTAGTTTCAGTTTTTATTCTTAATTTTTTGTAACTGGCCACCTTGTAGCTCAGTCAGTGAAGAATCTGTCTGCAATGCAGGAGACCTGGGTTCAATTCCTGGGTCAGAAAGATCCCCTGGAGAAGGAAATGGCAACCCACTCCAGTATCCTTGCCTGGAGAATCCCATGGACGGAGGAGTCTGGCAGGCTACAGTCCATGGGGTCAGAATAGTTGGACAAGACTTAGCAACTAAACCACCACCATCTTTTATTTTTTCTATAATTGAACAAATTATTTCTCCAGGAAATAGAATTACATAAATACACTGTCTGAATATTTATGTCCTAGTAATATGCTGACATTAATAATTATAGTTGGGTTTACCAAATGCTGGCCAAGATGTAGGAAAACTGGAACAATCATACATTGCTGGTGGGAATGTAAAACGGTATAGCCATTTTGGAAAACAGTTTGGCAGTTTCTTAAAAAAATTAAATGTCCAGCTATAATATGACCTTCTGGGCATTTATCCCAGAGAAATGAAAACTTCCATTCACAAAGAAAGCTGTGCATGATGTTTATAATAGCTTTATGTATAACAGCCAAAAACTGGTGAAAACCCAGATTTCCTTCAACTGTTGAATGGTTAAACAGACTGTGGTACATCTATACCATATATTCAACAATAAAGAAAACAAACTACTGATGTACGAAATAATTTAGATGAATTATGCTGAGTGAGAAAGACAGTCCCCAAAAGTTATGAATAGTATGATTCCAGCCACAGGCATACCGAGTTTTATTGTGCTTTGCTTACTGAACTTTGCAAATACTGCGTTTTTTTGTTTCTTTTTTTTTTTTTTTTAACAAATTGAAGGTTTGTGGCAAGTACATCAAGCAAGTCTGCTGATGCCATTTTTTCCAGCAGTAGTTGCTCATTTTGTGTCTCTGTCACATTTTGTAATCCTCACAATATTTCCAACTTTTCATTATTATTGGGTTTGTTTTGGTGATCTGTGATCGTGATCTTTGATGTTACTTTGATCATGTTTTTAAGGCTCAGATGATGGTTAGCAATTTTAGCAATGAGGTGTCTTTTAATTAGGGTATTACATTTTTTTAGACATAATGCTATTGCACACTTAATAGACTACAGTATAGTGTAAACATAACACGCACTGCTCCTAAGTCGCTTCAGTCGTGTCCGACTCTGTGCGACCCCATAGACGGCAGCCCACCAGGCTCCCCCATCCCTGGGATTCTCCAGGCAAGAACACTGGAGTGGGTTACCATTTCCTTCTCCAATGCGTGAAGGTGAAAAGTGAAAGTGAAGTCGCTCAGTCGTATCGACTATTCGCGACCTCATGGAGTGCAGCCAACCTGGCTCCTCCATCCATGGGATTTTCCAGGCAAGAGTACTGGAGTGGGGTGCCATTGCCTTCTCTGTAACATGCACTGGGGAGCCAAAAATTTAGTGTGACTTGCTTTATTGTGGTATTTGCTGTATTGCATAGTCTGGAACTGAACCCACAGTATCTCTGAGGTATGTCTGTTCTTAAATGATGAAATTATGGGGGTGAATAGATTAGTAGTTGCAGTGGTTTAACATGGGGGAAGGACAGAGGAGAAGTGGGTGTAGTTATTAAAGGGTAACAGGAGAGACCCCTGTGGTAATGGAAACGGCTTGCATCTTGATTATATGAATTTAGTCCTGGCCATGATGTTGTCTATGATTTTGCAAGATGGTACCATTGGGGCAAAATGTATAAGTGATTTACACTTTCTGTTATTACCTACAATCTACAGTCATCTCAAAATAGATGTTTAATTAAAAATATAAAGCAATGTTTACTAAAAGATAACATTAATTCAGTGTTGAATTGATAAATGCACTCTCAGGATTGTTTCATAAACCTTTCTAATTTTTTAGCAAATAAATATGTACAAAATGTTACAGAAGCATTGTAAAACTTGAAAACAATTCAATATCATAAACAGTACAATGAATAAATATACTATGCTTAACCACATGTAAAATACTATACAGCAATGAAAATGAATGAAAATATGCTTCAGAATTGGTGAATCTCAATAACTTCGTGTTGAGTGACATAAGCATATCATAGAAGATAAGGTAAAGTATGAATCCGCTTATGTAAACATAAACATGTGATAAACTTTTCTATTTAAATTAAGTCCCATTACTTCCTGGCAAATAATTGGAAAATTGGAAACAGTGGCAGACTATTTTCTTGGGCTTCAAAATCACTGCAAATGGTGACTGCAGCCATGAAATTAAAAGACATTTGCTCCTTGGAAGAAAAGTTATGACAAACCTAGCCAGTGTATTCAGTAATAGAGACATCGCTTTGCCGACAAAGATGCATATAGGTAAAGCCGTGATTTTTCCAGTAGTAAGCAGTCAACCAACTCTGAGTTAGCTGACTATGCTGTTCTATGTATCTAAGGAAACTGATTTTATTTTATCAAATAGTAGACTAGTGTTCAAGTTGTCACAAATTAAAACACAATTCTCAGTGAGCTTTTAATCTCAGAATTTAAAAAGGATCACAATATTTTCCTAGCAACTCAAAGACACTGTAGTATATACATATTTAATAGCATCGTGCTTGGTTGAACACATCCTTCCAACCATGGAGCATTTAATGGCTGTTTCTTAATACTACTTCCCTTCAAGTTCAGCTTAATTTCATTTGGGATATTAATTAATACTGTGTGAACCAGATGGCTGGTGGTAAGTTGTTATATAACACAGGGAGCCCAGGCTGGCACTCTGTGACAACCTAGATGGGTGGGATGGGGGGAGGGGAGGGAGGCTCCAGAAGGAGGGGATATCTGTATAATTATGGCTAATTCACATTGTTGTATGGCAGAAACCAACACAGCATTGTAAAGCAATTTTCAAAAAAAAAAAAAGAAAAAGTTATTTCAACACTGTATTTGGATCTTAAAATTTTTTTAAAAATGTATTCTGTGTGCCAATATTGAGGAACATTCTAAGGCAAAAGAAGAAATGTCCCCAAATGGGTGGATTAGTTAGATAATCTGAAGTTTTAAAAATTTGCTAAATTTCCTCATTTATTTACAATGCTTCCTAACTGGCTCCACCCTTAACTGATGGACAGACTTGGTCTCTTTTAAAATATCTAATCTTTTCCTGATTTATTGTCATAAACTCCTTGACAAGTGTTTTTGTTTGTTTGTTGTGACCCATGACTTTCAAAAAGGGTGCATCTCTGGGATCAGTGGTGCTATTGTATTCAGAGCTGTTTTTCTTCACAAATGGTAATCCTATGATTCAAATTAGAGGAGTGAATATATATTCTGATATTTCTATTCTATATGTCTTATAGGATTTATGAGATTAAATGAGTTAATACACAAAAAATGCTTAGAATAGTGTCTGACGCATAGTAAGTGCTATATACCTTAGCCATTATCAATATTATATTTGTTATTATTTATGTTGTTTGCTTGGCTCAGTTCTTGGTGAATAGTCCCTTGAAACCTCAGTAATTTTAACTCATTTTCAAGCACACTATTGTAATATCAGATAGTTATCAAAATAATATTTTAAATTTTAAGTTCTAATGTGGATGGTATTAAAAAAATCCATTTTAATTGTGAAACATAGCAGAATAGTACACATACAGAATAGTACACAATACAAATATAGCTTAATGGTTTATTACAAAATGAATATCCGTGTAGCCCATTTCAGGTCAAGAAATAGTACATTGTCACTCCCCAGAAGCCCTCTTCCACACTCTCTCCTAATCCCTAACTAATAAAATACTTTCCTTGCTTTTCTTCTTAGCAGAACTCAAGCACATGTCCCTAATTCTCTGTAGTTTAGTTTTGTCTATTTAAAAAACTTTATGTAAATTAAACTGACATAAATTCTTTTGCATCTGACTTTATCTCAACAGATTTATCTATAAGAATCATCCATGTTATTGTCTGAGTGAAGTTCATTCATTTTCATTGTTGTATAGAATTCCATTGTGTGAATATATCATAATTTATCACTTCTCACCAACTGGCCTTTGTGCTCTTTCCAGGTTTTTTATATTATGAATAATATTGCCATGAACATTCTTGACCTTGTCTCATGAATAACACATGTAGGCATTTATTGTTGGCTGTATACCTAGGAGTGGAAATGGTGGTCATAGGGTATATATATCTTCAATTTAAAAGACAGTTTTAAGCTATTTTCCATATTATTTCTACTAACATTACTCCTGCCATCAGTGTTAGAATTTCCAGTGTTCTGCGTACTTTCAAATACTGATATTATCAGATGTTTTCATTCTGGCCATTCTGATGGGATGCTGTGGTATCTCATGGTGACTTTAATTTCCATTTCCTTCATTACTTGTGATGCTGAAGTCTTTATACTTATAGGCCATTTAGATATCCTCTTGAGTGAAGCACTTATCTAAGTCTCTTGCCCATATTACTATTGCATTGACTTTTCTTCATTAATTTGTTGTGGATCTGAATCTGTTGCTCATTATATTTATTGTAGTTATCGTCCCCAGTTTGTGGCTTGCCTTTTTCATTCTCTTTGTGGTATCTTTTGAAAAACAGAAGTTTTGAATTTAATGTCCGATTTATGAAAACTCTTTCTTTCATGATTTTTATGATTAGATTTAGTGTAGTCCAATTTATCAACTCTTTCTTTCATGGTTTTTCTGTTCTGTTTTAGAAGCCTTTCTCTACTCCGAGGTCATAAATATATTCTCCAATATTATATTCTAGAAGCTTGTATAACTTGGCTTTCACATTTTTGTACATGGTATGAGGTAAAGGTCATTTTTTATTTTTTTATCCACAAGGGCCTTCAGTTTGTCTCAGCACAAATTGTCAAAAAGATCATCCTTTTCTTGCTCTTTTACAGTCCCATCTTTGTTATAAATCAACTATCCACAAATGAGTGACTGTTTCTTGGCTTTATGTGTCTGACTCTTTGTGACTCTTTGGACTGTAGCCTGCCACGCTCCTCTGTCCATGGGATTTTTTAGGCAAGAATACTGGAGTGGGTTGCCATTTTCCCCCTCCCTGGACTCTTCCTGACCCAGGGACAGAACCCATGTCTCCTGCATTGCAGGCAGATTCTTTACCCACTGAGCCATTGGAGAACACTGTTTTAATTATGTAGTTTTATGTAATTCTTGATATGAGGATAATTTTGGCCTTCCTTATCTTCAAAAACATTTTGGATCAGCTTGTCAAATTCTACAAAACAAAATAAAGCAAACACACACACAGAAGTCGCTCAGTCATGTCCGACTCTTTGCGACCCCATGGATTGTAGCCCACCAGGCTCCTCGGTCCATGGGATTTTCCAGGCATGAATACTGGAGTGGGTTGCCGTTTCCTTCTCCAAAATAAAGCAAAGGGCTACTAGAATTTTAATTGGGATTATATTAAATCTATAAAAGGTTTGGCATATACTGATTAATTTCCAATGTAAGGGGGATTTTCTGAAAACTTTTAGAACTTATTTTACCTTAATTAGCCAGAAAACATACTGTAGATTTCAGTTCATTAAAATTTATTAAAATTTGCCTTATGGTCTAAAAGAGGATTGATTTTTATAAATGAGTTATACATACTTAAAAAGAATGCCATTTCAGCATGTGTTGAGGGCAGTGTTCTGTGTCAGTCAATTAGTTCAAGCTTATTAATTGTTCAACTATTCTAAGTTCTTACTGATATTTTGGCTGTTTATCCTAATACTACTAAAACATACATGTTAAGATCTTCCATATGATAGTAGATTTCTTTAGTTCTCATGTTAGTACTGTTAATTTTTTTTTTTTTTTTACATATTTTGTGGCTGTGTTGTAATATGTATACATTTTAGAGCTATGGTATTTTCCTGGTGAGTTAAACTTCTATCATTATGAAATATGCTGTTTTATCTCTGGGAATGCCTTCAAATTTGCTGTGTTTTATTTTTGTGTATTATACTATTATATATACTATATACTATTATATTTTGTACTATTATACTATGTTTTTTGGTTGGAATTGCATGGCATCCCTTTATAGTCTTTTACTTGCTATTTTCTGTATCTTTTTGCTTTAGGTTTGTCAGTTATGGCATATACATAAAAAAATTCAATCCAATGATCTTTTTCTCTTAATTGGAGTTGTTTATTTTTCAGTAAATTTAAATAATAATTAAAACTGAAGTTTAAATTCAGATATGCCATGCAGACACTAAATAAAATAAGCTAGTAACTCTGGACTCTAACCCTTTCCTTCTGCCTCTTCAGGGCCATCAGCGGAGTTCAGCTTCTTAGTCATCAAGTTGCCCCTTCTGGATCTGTCAGTACCCTGAAGAGAACGTGCCTGTGCCCAGTTGCATCTGACTCTGTGCGACCTCATGGACTATAGCCCACCAGGCTCCTCTGGCTATGGGATTCTCCAGGCAAGAATGCTGGAGTGGGATCTTCCTGACCCAGGGGCTGAACCCACATCTCCTTTGTCTCCTGCACTGCAGGCAATCTTGACTCACTGAATGACTCAGAAACCTGGCCCCAAAGAGTAAGTAGTTTCAAATGTCAGGCTCATCTCCTTGGTTCTCAGTCTCCCCAGATCTTGTCCGGTTTACTCCTCACTCTTTTTTTGGATTTCCAGTGCCTTGGAGAATATGCTTTTTATATTTTGTTCAGTTTTTCTACTTATTTGTCCAAATTATCTACTTTGTCATTATTGACTTTCCGCAATCATTTTTTTAAAGCCTATAAAGAATGTACATACTTTAGTCGATAGAAACTGAGTATCAAAGAAGAAATTGTATAAAATTTAAATTGTTTTCAGAAGTTCAATAATAATAATAAATTGTAACCTTTTTTGTCATGATCCTTTTGCAATCTTAGTGCTATAGTAGCCCTACTCAAAGATGTGTGATAGTCTAAACCAGGTCAGCAATACATTTTAAGGTTGCAATATGATGACAGATACAGAAATCAATGGCATAATATAATCTCAGCAGCCTAGGGGAAATCCTAGCACATTGTCTTTTTTCTTAGTAACTTAGTAACTTTCTTAACTTAGTAACCAGTTAATCTCTTATAAATAAAATGTACACCATGATGTCATATGTTTCACTTTGCGAATGATCACAAATGGCTCTTTTTAAAGAAGTAGTTCTTTGAACTGAAGTCCCATCTGCCTTTCTAATTACTTTTTTAAAATTTACATTGTGAAATTCCCCCAAGTATTTAATTTGTATACATGTTTAAAGTTATTTGATAAGAGCCCAGTACATGTTTTGAATTGGATTTACCAATTCTGTTTTCCCCTGGTGTTTAGCAAAATTTAAGTGGATTTTTTCTTTCTTCTGCTAAGACTCATCTTTATTAATATATAGCTTTAAGTTAAATATTAATACATCTTACTCTGAAAATCAGTATTCAACTTATGCTTGGGCATTTCCGAAATAAAAGAATTGTTTGAAATATTTAGAGTAACAAAACTATAGGTTGAGTGTAAATATTCTACATTTTCTTGAAATATGTAACACTAAATATTAGAGTCCTGATACTATTCAAGCACCTCCAGAGCAAAAACCCTGTGAAATAAAACTGCTTTGCTTATGATAGTTACTTATCTATTAATGTTGCTTTATGGACTCTAGTGAAGACTGATTTTCCTATTGGTAGAAAGAAGTCAAAGTTCTTTTTCAGCATGGGCTTTGAAGTCAGACAATCTGGTGTTTCAATAGAGAGTCTCTATTGGCCAGCTTGACTTTGGGTTCCTTAACATTTTTAAAGTTTGTTTCCTTATTTATTAAAATTGAGAAATATCTGTGTGATGGGTCCACAAGAAGAAAACTCTGAGCCACAAAGACTTTCTCAAATTCCAGAACATCAGTTTGCAACAATCTGGGGCCTGTGTGTTCTATTACAGGGTTTCTGTGTATTATAGGGTTTCTGTAGATAGTGTAACAGAGTTTTGGGTTTACTCTGCATTTTACTTGGATTAAAGATTTAAACACATTAATATACGCTCTTTTCCTTCTCTTTACAAAGATGCTTTTTTAAACATAACTTTATTACTAATTACATTTTATGTGGGAGCAATATGGTAGGGGATTTTATCAGAAAATCCCAAGTGCTACTGGTCTAGAACAGAGATCAGCAGACTGCATCTGGAGGGCCAAAGTTGGCCACAGCCTGTATTTGTAAATACAGTGTTACTGGAGCAGGATTCATTTGTTGTGTAGTATTATCTTGGGCTGCTTTTGTGTTGCAATAGCAGAGTTGTGTAGTGGTGACAGAGACTATATGGCCTATGGAGCTTAAAATATTTATTATCTGAGCCTTTACAGAAAAAGTTTCCCAAGCCTGGTTCAGAGTATAAGAAATAAAGACAGTCACTCTCAGGGCTGGTTCTAAACTTCTTCAGTGGATCCCCTATTAGTTCATTGCTTTCTGTGTCTGCCCTTTCTTCTTCCTGTCCCAAGAAGAATACTAAACAAGACTGAAATCTTCTGTCCTGTGCCTCTTCATTTTCCTGGAATAGACTCTGATCAGTCTCATATACCTGAATTAACTTATGTGTCATTATCTGCTCTTAGGAGAAATTTGGTTTTTGTTTTTGTTTTTTTTTTTAAAAGGAATTGAACAAAGTTTATTCAATGGCATGAGTCTTTTAAAAGTAGAGCTTTAGTCATTTTGGCATCTAGGCAGGAGCAATTTTTAAGGCGTCGACAGTATCTTCTTGGAATGCTCAAGTAGGCAAATTGTCATTTCATTTCAGTGGTCAGGTTTGTTTCTATAAAGTTACCATCTTTTAAAAATGCATCTAGTGTGTGTATATATATATATATGCCTCTGTAAGTATATAATCTCTGTCTATCTGTGTCTTTATTCTTTTCAGCTCATAGCCTTACTTATGCATTCCTCAATACTTTCACCCATGTATCTGAAAACTGGACTCATCATGTCTTTAAGAATGAGATTTGGCTTATATCCAAGGAGCCATACAGTATAGTGGCCAATAATCACAGTAGTTGTGATCACAGAGGGGGAATGAGTGGGTGGGCCGAATTGAGACAGTAGCAGTGAAACATATACATTATCATATGTGAAATTACATGGCCAGTGGGGATTTGCTGAAGACACAGGAAGCTCAAATGGCATGCTCTGTGACAACCTAGAAGGATGGCATGGGGTGGGAGGTGGGAGGGAGGTTCAGGAGGGAGAGTATGTATGTATTCCTATGGTTGATTCAGGTCAATGCATGGCAGAAACCAACACAATATTGTAAAGCAATTATCTTCCAATTAAAAATAAATAAATTTAAAAATAATATAGTTAATTTGATCATGATAATTCCCAGGTGGCGCTAGTGGTAAAGAACCCACTTGCCAATGCAGGAAATTCACGTTTGATCCCTGAGTCGGGAGCATCCCCTGGAGGAGGAAATGGCAATCCACTCCAGTATTCTTGCCTGGAAATTCCCATGGACAGTGGAGCCTGGTGGGCTATGGTCCATGGGGTCACAAAGAGTCAGACACGACTGAAGGGACTTAGCACATAACTACATAAGCCCATGCCTCATAATAATAATAAATAAATGGTTATGATCATTTTACATCATTATTATTATCTTTATCATCAATGTCTATTCAGATACAAATAGGCAGCTATTTGTAACAGAAATGTATATTGTTTTAAGCAATGTGACAGTATTTTTAATTAACATGTTTGATACTTCTTATGTGCCAGTATTTATAGTTTAAGTACTTAATATGTACTTTTATTAATTTTAACTCTCATAATAACTCTTAAGATTGTTATTAGTACTGTTTTTATCAGCCCTGATTTTACAAATGAGGAACCTGAGACACAGAGAGGTTAGTATGTTGCTTGAGGCCACATGTTTGGTAAACAGAGGAGTCGGAAGGAAACCCTAGGAAGTCTGGTTCTGAAGTCCTTGCTGTTAGGCATCGTGTTATGTTGCCTACAGGTAGCTATTTTCAAGATTAATATTTGCTTACAAAAATTATACCAAGGTATTCCTCTGAGTAATTAATTCCTTCAAGGGACTAAAATTTCATTTACATGAATTTATATAAAATGTGTCAGAAATAATTGTTTTATAAAGAGTTCCATTTCTAAAATAAACATTGATCTTTACTGACTCAGGTTTTTTTTTTTTTTTTTTTTTACCAATTTTCATTGTTCCTATGCTTTTTGATTTACACATGCACCATCTTTTAATGAAATCCAGAAAAGGAAACTAAACCAAAAGTTGGTTTGCCAAGGCTAAAATGAATGGCTCTGGGATGTTTCCTGTTGAATGACACTTAAGGATTTACTGCTGCTCTCCTGGCTGCTTCCTTATCTCTCAAGGAACCTCATAAGATGGAAATTCACACAAGTACCCCAAGTCATATGTTGAGTCATATGGTGAGCTTTTCTTAGCATTGTCCTTTAGCTGAAAAGAATATTGAGTGTTGTGTAAGGATGCAACACGGCATGGTGGAAAGAACTCTGGATTTGGTATTTCAAATCCTGGATTCAAAATCAGATTCCATCAATTATTAACTTTTTATAACCTTGGACAAATCACTCAACATTTGAGTTTCAGTCATTGTACTAGAAAACAGAGATAATAATATCTATATTGTATAATTATTTCTGAGAATTAAATAACAAGTGAAAGTGTGTCCTAGATATTAATTCGACTTTCAATTGCATTTTATTCTGCTTTTAATATCTCGGTAAGGAGCACACATACATATCAAATGAAATTGTGTTTATAAAATACATACTACACAACTCACCATTCTTCTAGGATTACTGCATTTAAATATATGTTTTACTTGGCAGTATCATGCCACACCTGTCAAAAAATGATAGCAATGAGAAAAATCTAACTACTTCCAGGATCAGTTTTGTTCAGAGTAATGCTCAGGTTCTGTAGTATCCAGATGGAAGCCTGTTGCAAGCATTTTTTCCTTTGTTCCTTGACAGTGAAGAAACCAGCCACTGTCTCAAGACAGTCATGTGTAATGTCTCCATCGCCTATGAAACTTGTATGACACACATGGAAGATATTTTAGATGTATCATGTGTTGGGCAGTTTTTGTATCCAAAGAGATATGGGTTCTTTAGAGACTTATAAGAGCTTAATTTTCATTATAACCTCATGATGTAATCAGAAAAACATGAATATATTTCTTTTGCAATTAAATTAATAAAGTAAGGTGACAGATCTATTTCTAAGAAAATATTCTGGATGACTATACTACTTGCTCTCTGTGTTGTGTGCATTCATGAGTATTTGACTTGGTGTGTAGTAGGAGATTAGGAATAATTTCACTTTTAGCTGTGGTTGTGAGGATATGGAAATAAAACCAATTTCTGATCACCACAGACGGAGGATTTGTCATAAAATATTCTGAAGTGATATTTTCTTTGAGGCTGGTAATCCTCTGACATGAACCAATGAAGTGAAATCATGGAGGAAAAAGATACATGGTTTGTCTGTATAGCAACCAAATAGTTAGTAGATGTCACAGCTACTCCTTCAGAAAGGAGCCTTTCTAGAATCTGCCAGATAGTCCCCTTGGAGCTCTGAGCCTTCACAGAGTTCCTTCTGTTGTTAATTCCTACTGAGGTTGTCATAGGAAAAAAGATAATGTCTGCTGGTTGATGGAGCTGTGCAGCTTTACTTAGGGAATCTGGCAGAAACAGGGCATTTGTCCTAATATTTTTCATAATAACTTAACATGCCAGTTTCAAGGTGTTAGAAAGCTAACCTGGCCATATATAGTTCCTATCAGGGAAGGCTATGGTTGTATCTACAGCTAAAGTCTCTACAATTTACAGGTATATTCCAGAGATGCTGAAACATTAACGTTATGATCTTTTGCTGGGAGCTATGGTAATTTGTAACCATATCTTTCAGGAATTTGTTTGCATCCAAAAATGGGGAAAGGGCTATGTGCTGTTGAACCCCAATCAGTCATTAAATTCCTTGTAATCAGGAGATGAAGAAGTCTGAAATGACTCCTCTTAGAATTAGCCAAAATAATGAAAGTCTAATAGATAAAGTTTAGGGCTGTAATCTTTGCCTTTAAGGATGGCTTCACATAAAATGAGATCATCTTGGCTCATGTTAGGCTTAGTAATTCAATTCCCAGCCTTGGATATTCCTTGTGTACTCTCTCTTTTCAGAGTGTAAAAGTTTTTTTATGATGTATATTGCTTTTGCAGGTATTCCTCCAAGCAGTTCTTTGCCTTTCCATAAATTTATAGGGGCCATATAACGGTTTAACACATTTAATAAACAGACTTTATATGGAAATAATTTTATGATTTGTAGTGAGTTAAGGTTTATCTTAAAAAGTTCTGTTTTAGGTTTGCAAAGCAAACGAATCATTAGGTGATTTAAGAGCCCATGGTAATGATAATTTAAATAAAAACTTTAATGTAAACCTTCTGCTCCAATATTCATTCACTTTTCCTTCAAGCTAAGAGGGAAATCTGGACTATGTACTGGGGGCAGTGTTTAATAAGACAAAACATCTCTTTATAAAATTATTTTGCTTACATTTGTAAAAGTGACAGCTTAAGAGGATACTCCTGTAACTGACAAAAGAATAGAGGAGCGGCAGGTCAAACAGCTTTTACTAGGCCATGCCATCCTGAGTTTGCATTTGTAACTTACAGGTTCACATTTGTTTGGGTCCAGGTTTTTTGTATAACTTCTTCTTAAGTTTATTTATATAATTTGTTCCTACCAGTGCCCTGGGTCATTTATTACACCTATTAACTTCTCTCTCTGAAGAGATTCTGCCAGAATTCCTTAACAACTGTCTTTGAGTCTGTTTCTTCTCTTTTTAAATTTAAGATCAAGGATTTGCTGGCACAGTGTGTGTTGAGCTTATTTTGCTGCTAGTCTGATTATATTTTTCTGTGGATAAATAGGGGTAAAAGTAGTTCACCAAACTTATCCATTTTGTATGTGGAAACACTTTTCAAAAATATAAAACAGAAAAAATTTTTAAAATCTTACATTCAATGCTAGTTGGAGCAAGTTCTTAACATTATATTCAGATACTTCACTGACTTCTAAGGAGAGTTTTCATTTTATATACTTTATATTCTGTTCATAGGTTGAGATGCGTATTCTTTTGTTATCATACTTTGGCTTTGCTTGAGAAAACATAGACAGAGAAACCTTCCCTAACCTATTTTTGGCTGAGAGTAACCTGCACTATAATTATCAGGATTCCTGTTTGTTCAAGTTCATTTCTCTCCTAAAATAATCTCAAAATTATTTAATCATATGGATTAGAATTGTCTAATTAAAATGTAATTTGAAACAGAATAGACTGTTTAATGGAGGCAGTTTTAAAATTACATATACATGATACCATATTAGCTGGTTGAGAAAGGAAACATTCTTTAATGTTAAGCAACAGTTTAATATTATTTCAGTAAATTTAATTAATGCTATTTTAAGAAAATTATGTTGAGATATTTAAAATGATCAGCCTATTTTTTAATCAGGTTGTTTGTGTTTTGATATTGAGTTGTATAAGCAGTTTACATATTTTGAATCTTAACCCTTTATTGGTCATATCATTAGCAAGCATTTTCTCTTATTTGTAGTCTTGCATTTAGACGTTTAATCCACTTTGAGTTTATTTTTGTATATGGTGTGAGGAAATGTTCTTATTTTATTCTTTTATATATAGTTGTCCAGTTTTCCCAGTAACACTTATTGAAGAGTCTGTTTGTTTCTCTGTTGTATATTCTTTTTGTTTTGTGCATGGTTTCTTTTGCGGTGTGAAAGCTTTTAAGTCTAAGTAGGTTTCATTTGTTTGTTTGTTTTTTTTTGCCCTAGATCGTTTGTTTCTTTTCTCCTTGATCTTTTGGATCTAGGAGACAGATCCACAAAAATACTCTCACAATTAATGTTGAAGACTGTTTTGCCTATATTTTCTTCTAGGAGTTTTATAGTTTCTAGTCTTACATTTAAGTCTTTAGTCCACTTTGAGTTTATTTTTGTATATGGTGTGAAAGTGAAGTTACTCAACCCGGTCTGACTCTTTGCGACCCCATGGGCTGTAGCCCACCAGGCTCCTCCGTCCATGGGATTTTCAGGCAAGAATACTGGAGTGGGTTGCCATTTCCTTCTCCAGGAGATCTTCCCGACCCAGGGATTGAACCCAGGTCTACTGCATTGCAGGCAGACGCTTAACCATCTGAGCCACCAGGGAAGTCATATATGGTGTAAGAACATGTTTTAATTTTATTATTTTATGTATAGCTGTCCAGTTTTCCTAGTAGCACTTACTGAAGAGCCTATCTTTTCTCTGTTGTATATTCTTGCCTCTGTTGTAGATTAATTGGTGTAGATATTTGGGTCTATTTCTGGGCCCTCTATTCTCTTCCATTGAGCTACGTTTCTTTTTTTGTGACAGTACCATACTGTTTTGATTACTGTCGTTTTGTAGTAAATGGGCAGAAGGCTTTTTCAAAGAAGACATTTTTTCAAAGAAGATATACAGATAACCAACAGGCACATGAAACAGTTCGCCATTGCTTCCCAGGCGAGCAGTGGTAAGGAATCTGCCTGCCAGTGCAGGAGACGAAGGCGACTCAAGTTCTGTCCCTGGGTCAGGAAGGTCCCCTGGGGTAGGAAATGTCAACCTGCTCCAGTATTCTTGCATGGGAAATCGCATGGACAGAGGAGCCTGGGGGGCTACAGTCCACGGAGGTCACAAAAAATTGGATATGATTGAATACAGCACAGCATATGTAAAACAGTATGGAGATTCCTCCATACTGAGATTTGAAATTTGAGATTCTTCAAAACACTAAAAATAGAACTACCACATGGCCCAGAGATTCCACTCCTGGGTGTGTGTATATATATA
>NW_011494961.1:4985913-4987142 GCF_000754665.1 Bison bison bison
ACATTTATATGTATGTGTATATATATATATATATGGTATATGAAGATATGGTATATACACACATATATTTGGAATAGTACTCAGCCATAAAAGAGTGAAATTCTGCCATTTGCAACAACATGGATGGACCTAGAAGATATTATGCTTAGTGAAATAAGTCAGAGGAAGACAAACACTGTATGTTATCAGTTATATGTAGAATTTAAAAAGTAAGACAAATGAATGAATATAACAAAACAGAAACAGATGCATAGAGAACAAACTAGTGGTTACCAGTGGGGAGAGGAAAGTGGGTAGGGACAAGATAGGGGTAAGCAATTAAGAGGTGTAAACTACTATTTATAAGATGCATAACCTATAAGGATATATTGTATGACACAGGGAATACAGCCAATATTTTATAAAAACTTTAAGTGAAGTATAATCTATAAAAATATTGAATCACTATATTGTACATCTGAAACTAATATAATATTGTAAATCAACTATACTTCAGTTAAAAGATAAATAAGTCATTAAGCCAATGAATTTTTAATAGACTCAGCTACATTTAGAAACTTTTAATATTAAAATCCCGATATGTTGGGTTTTAACACAATACTCTGAAAAGGTCTTGCTTAAAATGTCTATACATACTTTGTATTTTTCTCTAGGGTAGTCTGTGTACATAACTTATTTAAATGATTTTAGTAAAGATCAACACTCTGATGACTGAATTTAGTAAACGCAGCTATATATCATATAATTAGAATTTTTCAACCAGATATTCTGTGTAATCAGGGATTGTTTGAATTGGATTCCCTTCCTTTCAGAAAAAAAACATTGAGTTATCAAGATGATCATGCTTTTAATAAGTATTTTCATAGATTTAATAAATGTATAATAGCTAGTTTCTAAAGATAAAAGTTATGACCAACCTAGATAGCATATTCAAAAGCAGAGACATTACTTTGCCAACAAAGGTCCGTCTAGTCAAGGCTATGGTTTTTCCTGTGGTCATGTATGGATGTGAGAGTTGGACTGTGAAGAAGGCTGAGCGCCGAAGAATTGATGCTTTTGAACTGTGGTGTTGGAGAAGACTCTTGAGAGTCCCTTGGACTGCAAGGAGATCCAACCAGTCCATTCTGAAGGAGATCAGCCCTGGGATTTCTTTGGAAGGAATGATGCTAAAGCTGAAACTCCAGTACTTTGGCCACCTCATGCGAAGAGTTGGCTCATTGGAAAAGACT
>NW_011494961.1:4987242-4997539 GCF_000754665.1 Bison bison bison
AAGGAATGATGCTAAAGCTGAAACTCCAGTACTTTGGCCACCTCATGCGAAGAGTTGGCTCATTGGAAAAGACTCTGATGCTGGGAGGGATTGGGGGCACAAGGAGAAGGGGACGGCAGAGGATGAGATGGCTGGATGGCATCACTGACTCGATGGACGTGAGTCTGAGTGAACTCCGGGAGTTGGTGATGGACAGGGAGGCCTGGCGTGCTGCGATTCACGGGGTCGCAAAGAGTCGGACATGACTGAGCGACTGATCTGATCTGATCTGAAAGAAAAAAATTATAAAATATACAGCAGTAATATATTTTATGTCCAAGTTTAGATTCTGTTATGTAAGGGATGCTTTTTGCTGTTCTAGGCATCGGTTCAGACATATCATCCAAATAATATCTTATGAGTTTCTTGAACTTGTACCATGGAATATATACTATATACATAAAGGCTATAAGAATTATAAACATATACATGTGAACTATGTTCCTTTCCAAATTTCTAGTTTTACGAGAGAAGGAGTACAATTGTGGGCATGTAAATGAAGATTAAGATTAAAGACTACTAGTTGACAGGTAGAGACTATTGATCACAAAAATTTGTTCTCTCCTTACATAATAATAGAATTATTAGGTATATTATAAGGTAAACTAAAGACTACACAATGTTAGCTGGAATATAAGAATGACATGCCCCAATCTTTCTCATAGCTGGGAGTATCCATGTATCTAAATTCTTACCAAAGATATATGGGAAGTTATGTATGACTTTTCTGGACTTGGGTCTTCAGACATACTCAGTGAGCTGAAAGAAAGATGTGTCTATAAAGCTTCTTCCAAGCAGAAGATGTGCTAGTAGAGGAGCAAGGTGGAAGAAATGTGGTTCATGGACCACGTGAACTAGAGGCATGTGTCAACGTGGAATACTGTAGCTTTAGACCTCAATGTTACATAACCTTCAGTATAACTAATCTTTGGCTATGAGTGCCTAAAGTCACTTTATTCATGCCCAACTCTTTGCGAAGCTATGGACTGTAGCCCTCCAGGCTCCTCTGCCCATGGGATTCTCTAGGCAAGAATACTGGAGTGGGTTGTTGTGCCCTCCTCCAGGGGATCTTCCTGACCCAAGGATTGAACCCAGGTCTCTTATTCTCCTGCACTGGCAGGAAGGTTCTTTACCACTAACGCCACCTGGGAAGCCCCTGAGTACCAAAGGCTTAATCATTTAATGTCTCTGTTCAAATCTCTAGTAGGTCTTGGGAGGCTCACAAACTCTTTCAGCAGGACTGTCGTTACTCCTATACAGTAGCCAAAGCCAGTCTTTTTGCTCTGACTTTAATTCTGGTGTCCAGCTGTGTTTCCCATTCATAGAATCTTGTTATGTAGCCTTGAAAGTTGTGGATATTGCAGTGATACCCCTCCTGCAAGCCTGAGTGGTCCTTATTTCTTCTCCAAGCACATTTTTTCTATGTTTGCTGAGAAGGCTCTGTTCTCATTGTGGTTGCAATGATTTTAATAGACATCTCATCATTCCCTTCTTTCTCAAAGGGCAGGCTTGTTAGTTTGTATTTGACACACACATTCTATCTGAGAGTAAACTTAGAGCCAGTTCCCTGGGATAAGACTGGTGGTCCCATTCACCGCTCACCATCAACTAATGCTTTAACATGGAGCCTGAGCCTGGTAGCTGCTGTGCTATCCTCAGGATTTATGTAGAAGAATCAACTCATAATGGTATCTTTCTATTACTTTATTACCTAAACTCACCCAAGAGTTATTCATTACAACTTCTTCTGTAACGTAGTACTTCTAACCTACTAATATTTTTTCTGTCTTGAAGCAATTGCATGTTGTATTCTTATACATTTTAAAAATGCACAAATTACTAACTCTTTCTCACCTACTCTGAATAAGAAACTTTTCTCTGTAATGTTTAGGAGGAAGCATGATGCAATAAAAAGAAATTTGGACTTAACGTCAAGACCTAGGCACTAATCCCAGCCCTTCCATTTACTTACTGTTTGAGCAGGTCAGTAAGAGTTATTGGTCTCACTTTCTTTACCTATAAAATACTATTAATAATTCCTGTCACTCAGAATAGTTTTGCAGGCTAAATTCTGATCTAGACTTAGAATGAGCTCTCTTCAATCACCTTTTAAAATTTAATTTATAAAAATATAAATATATTTATATAAAATATATAAAATTTATGTATTATGTTTATAAATATAATCTATATTTCTTTAAAAAACTTTAATTGTAGGATAATTGCTTTACAATGTACATTTGACAGGAATTCAGTCACTTTTATTTCTAAGAGATCATTTGTTTTAAAGACTAAATAATTTTTATGTACAGAAAATATGCATGTTTAATAAATAGTTGTTGTATCATAATTGAAGATAAGGATAACTGACTTTTTAATATAATTATTCCACCTGCAATGTGGGAGAACTGGGTTCGATCCTTGGGTTGGAAAGATCCCCTGGAGGAGGGCATGGCAACCCACTCCAGTATTCTTGCCTGGAGAATCCCCATGGACAGAAGAGCCTGGTGGGCTACAGTCCATGGGGTTGCAAAGAGTCAGACACAACTGAGCGAACTAAGCACATCCTTACTATTTATGTATAGGTATTTATGTATCAGTTCAGTTCAGTCACTCAGTCATGTCCGACTCTTTGCAACCCCATGGACTGCAGTACACCAGGCCTCCCTGTCCATCACCAATTCCTGGAGCTTACTCAAACTCATGTCCATTGAGTTGGTGATGCCATCCAACCATCTCATCCTCTGTCGTTCCCTTCTCCTCCTACCTTCAATCTTTCCCAGCATCAGAGTCTTTTCCAATGAGTCCAATCTCCGCATCAGGTAGCTAAAATTGGAGTTTCAGCTTCAGCATCAGTCCTTCCAATGAATATTCAGGACTGATTTCCTTTAGGATGGACTGGTTTGATCTCCTTGCAGTCCAAGGGACTCTCAAGAGTCTTCTCCAACACCAAAGTTCAAAGGCATCAATTCTTTGGCACTCAGCCTTCTTTATAGTCCAACTCTCACATCCATATATGACTACTGGAAAAACCATAGTTTTGACTAGATGGACCTTTGTTGGCAAAGTCATCTCTGCTTTTTAATATGATATCTGGGTTGGTCATAACTTCTTTTAAGGAGTAAGCGTCTTTTAATTTCATGGCTGCAGACACCATCTGCAGTGATTTTGGAGCCCAAGAAAATAAAATCTGCCACTGTTTCCATTGTTTCCCTGTCTATTTGCCATGAAGTGATGGGACTGGATGCCATGATCTTAGTTTTCTGAATGTTGAGCTTTAAGCCAGCTTTTTCACTCTTGTCTTTCACTTTTATCACGAGGCTCTTTAGTTCTTCCGCTTTCTGCCATAAGGGTGGTGTCATCTGCATATCTGATTGGTATTTATGTATAGGTTCCTAGAAAAGAGAATGTTCCTTATTTTAAATGTGTTTTACTTTCATATTTATTTGCCATTTTAATTTTATCCATGTGTGTGTGTAATACATACATTTCCACAGGGGCGAAAAAAAAGATCTGCTCTGAATTTTCACTTGGTTTATTATAGCATAATCTGTTTTACATGGTATTTGATTTCTGATTCCTAATCCCACATCAGAAGCTTTACAGCTTGTATTAGATCCAGTAGAAACTGGTGGATGGTTCAGGGTACAGGATTTCCCATTTTGCAACATAGACTGTTTTTCAGTAGCCATATGGCTGAGCTACCGACCAAGATGAGTTGATTTAGCTTTCTTAGCTTGAATCTACCCTGCTACTCTCTTGGGAGGATATATCCTAAGAACATGCTATACTAAGAGGTTTAGCAGGGAGAGAACTGCCACTAAACACTTCTGTTAAGATCATGTTGGAATCAATGGTCTAATCCTGGTAGAAGTGAGTTATTGACTTCTTAATGTATAAGGGAGGCATTGGCTCCTTAAGTTTGGTATGCTCTGCTTCTCCTCCAGGGAGCAGGGATCTGCTAAAGCCTTAAGGAATGTGAGGAGTTACCTCTTATGGGAGGAGGAACTTGGCTCTTTGAAAGTCACAAAGCAGCTCAGCAATTTTTTCTTCTATGTTTTCATCATTTAGGTTTAATATTTAAGAGTGTCATCTATAAAGGAAATGCTCATTTTACATATATTGGCCCTTGTTTGATTATTCACAAGTATGGCAGTAACCCAAAAGATGAAACAAGAGAAATCTAGTCATAAGTTATTTACAAACTTGAATGACCTATGGGGAACAGAGAAAGATGGTGATGTCTTCCTCAGCTTACAGAGAACATATCAAAGGCATTAATTCCTTTTCCAGATGAAAATGGCATTATTTTATTTCTTGATTTGATAGATAATATAAAATTGTATGGAAAATCCAAATAAAAATTATGAGGAAGGAAATATAAATAACTCCCCAGTACTGTTATTCAGGCTAATATTTATAGTTTGAGTTTTTGCAAAGATACATTCAGATTTTTTTTAGCAAACATATGGATATAGAGTTGTATATGCGTACATTTGGTTATGGTATATGTATGGTGTTTTATATACATTGGTATAAATTTATACATATATCTTTGTCTATATATATCCTCATAATATACATCAACAGTTTATAACTAGGGATTTTGCTCCTCTCCCTTATGCAATTGAGAGTCAGTGACTCAGTGGGCCATTTTTCATTATGGACTCTAAAGGCCTTCATGATCTATGACAGTAGAAAGCTGAAAACCATAGACTATATCCTGCTTTGTAGTAGAATTTATACTCGGTGATCTTCAGCCCTCTCTATGTCAATGAACAGGTCACCCATTTTTAAGGCTGTGTGCTCATTCCTTGTGTAGCTACACTTTATTTAACCCACTATTCCACTGATGAACTTTGTGGTTGTTTCCATTTTCTTCTCCCTCCTATTATTAACAATGCTTTTAAGAACATTTCTATTTATACATCTTTCTAATTCTTTATCTCCTTGGGTTATGCTATTATAAGAAGTTTATCTGGGACACAGAGAAAACATTTAACATTTATGCATACTGTTACACTGTTTTTCACAAAGACTGTATCATTTGACACTTCCCTCAACAATTTATGAGTGCCCACAGAACACTGATAATCTTAAAGATCATTATCAACTGACCAGGTGGAAAGCAGTAAATTGTTTTCAGTTGCCTTGGATTTATAATGAGGATGTATAGTTGGTGAATTCAAATCCTATCTGTATCACTTAACAGCTTTCTGACTTTGTGCCAATTATTTAGCCTCTCAATGTCTCAGTTTGCTCATCTGAAAAATGGTGATAATAATAATATAAACCTTGTACGATTGTTGTGAGGATTAAATGAATTAACACACACAAAACTCTTACAACATATCCTGATAAATTCACTCTCAATAAATGTTTGCTATTGATATATTTTCGTGTTAGTTGCTCTTTAACTTTTTTATTCATTAATTGTATATTCAAGTTCTTTGGTATACTCTGTGATGTTCCTCTTTTATTTACTGATTTGATAGAGCTCTTTCATTTTTTTAAATAGTTATTGAGATGCTTGATTTACATATGGACTTCCCAGGTGGTTCAGTGGTAAAGAATCCACCTGCCAAAGCAAGAGATGCAGGGCGAGTCCCTGGGTCGAGAGTATTCCCCAGAGAAGAAAACGGGCAACCCCCTCCAGTATTCTGGTCTGGGAAATCCCGTGGACATAGAAGTCCAGAGGGCTATAGTCCATGGGGTTGCAAAAGAGTCAGACACGAGCTAGCGACTAAACAACAAAAAGTTACATATATTGCCTCAATCATTACCCCAGTAAACCTATAAAGAAGGTATACTCACCTTGGCATAATGTATAGGAATACAAACTGTGTTGTTAGGAGACTCTCATCATCCTACTTACCAGAAAAGTAGTACGTTTTATACTTTACTGTGAGTATAGCTGAATAAAGGGCCCTATAAATGACATTGGAGATGTTAAGCATTAAAATGATTATAGTCCATCTTCTCTTTCTTTCTCTCTCTCTCGCTCTCCCTCTCTCTCTCTCTCTCTATATATATATATTTATATTTAAATAAAACCAATAAACTATAATGATGACTGCTTCTACTTGTAGCTGTTATTTTGTTATGTGAGTAAAGAAGGAGCATCGATGATTAAATTCTTTATTAAGAAATGAAAATATTCATTTATTTTCATTCTGAGAGTGTCTAAAATGAGAGCTGATAATCAGTCTGCTGATTGTTGATCGAGCTCTTTTAATAGTACAGATATTAATTACTTGTCTGTCATACATTCTACAAGTATTTGGTTTTTTGTTTGGCATATCTTTGTACTATATATGTTTTTACAACATAGGTAATAAAGCTTACTAGTCTTCTATGATTTCTGGCTGAAAAATCCTTCTTCATCCTGAAGATTATAAAAAAATTTACCTATGTTGTCTTCAAGGAGTTTAATGATTTTATTTTTTACATTTAATTCTTTGACTTGAGTTTGATAGCAGTGATGAAGAAAGGAGTAACAAAAGCTTTGCTCTTTGAGGACAATGAAGTCATCATACAAAAGAGTAGAACTTCCAATTTTCCTATGGCAGGCAAAAATCTAAATTTACCTTTTGGGAATTCTTTTTCATTACCTGTTGTTGCTCAGTCATGTCCAACACTTTGCGACCCTGTGGACTGCAGCACAGTAGGCTCCTCTGTCCTTCACTATCTCCCTGAGTTTGATCAAACTCATGTCCATTGAGTTGGTGATGCCATCCAATCTTCATACTCTGTAGCCACCTTCTTCTCTTGCCCTAAATCTTTCCCAGCCTCAGGGTCTTTTCCAATGAGTCAGCTCTTCACATCAGGTGGTCTAAGATAGGCTTTTAATTTTCTTCTATTTCTCACTCTCATTATCTTTTGTTTCTCTTCTTTCTGGAAAACATCTGCTCTTGGGACTCTATGAAAGTTTAACAGAGTTTCTTACCAGCAGCCAGGTATTCCCACCATATCAGGATTTCACATTGAGATAACTGATTTTAAATGTTGATTTTTTAAAATAAGATTAAAATAGTTTCACATAACAGTTCCTACTGTGAGCATTATTTGGACAACACCTCTAAAATAGTTGTCACTCAGGATAATGGCTTTTTACTACTGATTCAAGATCTCTTTGTAATTTTGACTTGTACTGTGCACTGGCCAGAGTGATGATTACATAAGTTAACATATTTAACAGTGCCCACAAATATAAAAGTATCCATGACAATTAGCTTGAATGACCCATTTATTAGGAACATAACACAAATTCTATATACACATGTCTTGGACATCTCTATGTACCACTGTGGATCCACTTGGCCTTATCCTTCCTCGCAGTTGTGGTTGCAGGGAACAGGTTGGCACAGAGGTTGCCCTGCTTTTTTATGGGTAACCAGAAGTGCCTCACCTTCGTCCTTGTGCGCCTCCTCTGACACCCGCAGCGTGGGATGCTTGAACACACATGAGCAATCTGAAAGTGTGGGAGATCTTGCAACCCATGGGGAAACCTTGACCAATGGGGAATGTGAGTTAATGGATACATGTTTCACCTTTTCATCCTTCCAGCAGAGACACAGTATATTCAACAATTCTTTTCAAAAAGTCCCGTAGATCTAGCACCTAATAGCGGACAACTCCTTATTGTGCCTTTGTGTGGCTATTCCTCCTCTCTCTCCACCCTTGTCCTTCCTGGCGCTTCTTGTCTTGCTCTTATTTCTGCAGCTGTCATCTTTGATAAACCATTCATGCATCAGACTTCTCTCAGACTCTGCTTTTTGGAGTTTGTTAGGCTGAGAAATTGCACTAGAAAAAAAATTTTTAAAAGTTCGTCTGGTCATTTGCATATTGGTTTCTATAAATTGTTTTCTTTTAACTTAAACTTCAGAAAGTGTAATTACTAGGGAATAGACCTATGGCAACCCACTCCAGTACTCTTGCCTGGAAAATCCCATGGACAGAGGAGCCTGGTAGGATGCAGTCCATGAGGTTGTTGAGGGTCAGACACGACTGAGCGACTTCACTTTCACTTTCCACTTTCCTGCATTGGAGAAGGAAATGGCAACCCACTCCAGTGTTCTTGCCTGGAGAGTCCCAGGGACGGGAGAGCCTGGTGGGCTGCTGTCTATGGGATCGCACAGAGTCGGACACAACTGAAGTGACTTAGCAGCAGCAGCAGACCTTTGAAATTAAAAAATCGGCTGAAAATGACCATTTTTTGTTTTTTTAAAACCAATTTTTAGTCTTCTATTTCTTATTGAAATAGTGTTAACTATTTTTTATTTATTTTATTTTACTTTTTAAAATTTATTTATTTTAATTAGAGGCTAATTACTTTACAATATTGTATTGGTGTTGCCATACATCAATATGAATCTGCCACAGGTGTACACGTGTTCCCAATCCTGAACTATTTTTTTATTTAGCAAAAATCATTCTTAAGCCAGCAAGAGGCATAGAGAATTTACTTGTATATTAATAATTTTTTACTGTAAATTATTTGAGATAATACGAATTTATTACTTGTTTATTTAGACTGTTATTTAAAATGTAAGTTTGATTTACCATTGACTCTTAATCTAAACAGTTGTTACTTTTGTAGAAGATAAGCATAAAGAATCAAATTCTATTATTCATTCCTGTACTCAGAATAAACCATGGCTTTGGTGTGGCACTTAATAGTACGTATTTTAAAAATCTAAGTAGTATAGGAAAGTCATAGCATTCAAATTAATAAACCAATGATAGATGCAAAAGTGAGTTGTAAACTGTGAAGCACGGTATTAATTTAAAATTTCATTAGCTATGTGAGGTTGTAAATATGCTTCTAAATTAGAATTCCCACATGCTGTATGGATAAAGAAAATCTACCCTAAACTTTGGCCACTAGATGTCATGGCAGCTCCACAAAAGAAGCCAAGGGTGGGGGAAGGGTTGATGGCAGAACTGCCTATTTTAAGACCAGCTGTTCTACTGCGCAGAGGTGTATCATTCTATATGTTATAAAACCAGTCATTTTACAAAACACAGGATCATCTTCAGTCAAAATAAAAACTCAGCTGGTATTGGATCTTTTTGTGTGGTGATAGAATAAATGTGTTGATAAAGAAAATTGCTAAGTCACTTCAGTCATGTCCAACTCTGTGCGACCCCATAGATGGCAGCCCACTAGGCTCCTCCATCCCTGGGATTCTCCAGGCAATAACACTGGAGTGGGTTGCCATTTCCTTCTCCAATGCATGAAAGTGTAAAGTGAAAGTGAAGTCGCTCAGCCGTGTCCGACTCCTAGCGACCCCATGGACTGCAGCCCACCAGGCTCCTCCGTCCATGGGATTTTCCAGGCAAGAGTACTGGAGTGGGGTACCAATTACAGTGGTTGAAATCACTTAAAACAAATTCTGCTTTTGGATACAATGGTCATTTTTCTGTACTTTAACTTCATTAAAAAACCAAAACAACCCTGGGAGCTTTGCAAGTGGAAAGCAAAAATGAAGTTTCTAAAAACCAACTGGTGGTAACAAGACATATTGGCCTGGGTAAAAATTGGGTATAGCTCTTGAGCAGTCCATACATGAGTGCAAAGGCAATATAGCATGAGATTAAAAACGTAACATAGAGTTAAAAACATGAATGTTGGAACTCCATAAGCCTGGTTTTTGATATGGATCTTCTCTAACAGATATGTGATATTAAATCTCCTCATTTATAAAGACGAGTTAATAATACCTCAAAGAGTTGTTTTAAGACTCAAATAAGATTGTGACTATAAAGCTCTTAGCATAGTGTCTTCCACACTGCAAACATTCAATGAATGGGCGCTCTTATTATGAAGGTGTTATTTCATACTTAATGTTTTAAAATGAAAAACCCAGTGCTTCAAATGCAAAGAGACCATCAGTTCAGTTCAGTTCAGTCGCTCAGTCGTGTCCGACTCTTTGGGACCCCATGAGTCACAGTACGCCAGGCCTCCCTGTCCATCACCAACTCCCAGAATTCACTCAAACTCATGTCCATCGAGTCGGTGATGCCATCCAGCCATCTCATCCTCTGTCGTCCCCTTCTCCTCCTGCCCGCAATTCCTCCCAGCATCAGGGTCTTTTCCAATGAGTCAACTCTTTGCATGAGGTGGCCAAAGTACTGGAGTTTCAGCTTCAGCATCAGTCCTTCCAATGAACACCCAGGACTGATCTCCTTTAGGATGGACTGGTTGGATCTCCTTGCAGTCCAAGGGACTCTCAGGAGTCTTCTCCAACACCACAGT
>NW_011494961.1:4998299-4998618 GCF_000754665.1 Bison bison bison
TCTTCTCCAACACCACAGTTCAAAAGCATCAATTCTTTGGCGCTCAGCTTTCTTCACAGTTCAACTCTCACATCCATACATGACCACAGGAAAAACCATAGCCTTGACTAGACAGACCTTTGTTGGCAAAGTAATATCTCTGCTTTTCAATATGCTATCTACGTCGGTCATAACTTTCCTTCCAAGGAGTAAGCGTCTTTTAATTGCATGGCTGCAATCACCATCTGCAGTGATTTTGGAGCCCCCCAAAATAAAGTCTGACACTATTTCCACTGTTTCCCCATCTATCTGCCATGAAGTGATGGGATCAGATGCCATG
>NW_011494961.1:4998718-5006330 GCF_000754665.1 Bison bison bison
ACCTCCACTAGCTTTGTTCGTAGTGATGCTTTCTAAGGCCCACTTGACTTCACATTCCAGGATATCTGGCTCTAGGTGAGTGATCACACCATCATGATTATCTTGGTCGTGAAGATCTTTTTTGTACAGTTCTTCTGTGTATTCTTGCTACCTCTTCTTAATATCTTCTACTTCTGTTAGGTCCATACCATTTCTGTCCTTTATTGAGCCCATCTTTGCATAAAATGTTCCCTTGGTATCTCTAATTTTCTGAAGAGATCGCTAGTCTTTCTCATTCTGTTGTTTTCCTCTATTTCTTTGGAAATCAGCTTTTATCAATTTTCAAGATAAGGAAGAGCTCTTAAGTGGAGTACAATACAAACAACCCCTCCTAATGTACAGCTATCATGGATGTTGAAATAGAATCTACTTGTGTCTGTGGCCACAGGAAGGAATTTCTCACTGGAGTGATCCTTATTAATATCTGCAACATCAAGTCGCCTTTTTTATTGTAATGTTTTCTTACAGCACTGACAGTGTCTGCAAAGGTTCTTGCTTTTCCATCTTCTTATGTTCCACCTGGGGGTTGGCAGTCTGAGTTAGATGGCCTTTTGTTGGGTCCACCTGTCTCCGCTCATTCTGACAGTGGAACATTTAATGTGGAAAGGGCAGCAGGGCATAATCCCAAGACTATGCCTTACATTCCAGAGGGTCTGAACCAAGACGATTCCGTGACACCTGCCTAATATGCATGGAATAATGTGATATTGGCGGTTCCAGGGCAGCAGACATCTGTCTTTAAATGTGGCTCTTCTAAAATGGTGAGGTCTATGATCCCTAGAAAATAACTCATATCTATTTGTGTATATTTGGAAAATGACCAGAAATAAAGACTTAGATATTTTAAAAGTGTTTCAGCACATCATATTAAACGACCCTATTTCAGGAAGAAGAAAGGGGCAAATAAGAGGATGGGTGTGGTTTACCTCTGGTAGGCAAGGAGAGATCAGTGAAATGCGGTGGAGAGAGAGTCTTCGCCATCCATTTGTATGGCTTTGCTGGCTTCAGGAGGATTTGGTAGTTTGTTCTTCTCTGACTTGCTACAGCCTTTGTAAAACTTTGGTATAAAATCTGAACAAAGAGACTGAAGATGAGATAAAAAAGGAAAGTCTAGTGAATAAAAGGATTTACTTCAATAACTCCCCAAATCCTACCCCAAGTGAAATGATCATTTCAAATACTATAAGGCAGAAAATGAATCAGCCATAGTACTAACGATTACAGTATGAGACAGTGATTCATATGAAAGGCAGCATAATTACTGTGGATATCAGATTGGATTTCAAAATGAGGAAAGAACGTTTTAGTACTTTCTGGTCTAAGGATAAACATAATTGATTTATGAATAACATGAGAGTCCAGCTTCTCTGGCAAATATATTGTATTTCATGTAGCAATGAGCTTAAAGGCATTTTTCACATTTCTATGTGAAACTCAATATTCGCATGCCAGGGAAGTGAGGAGCAGGAGTGGCTGGAGTCCCTGAGAGATGGCAGGTCAGCATCAGACATGCCAGAGCAAGCCCATCTGCTGCATGGCAGCAGCAGGATCAATGATACAGCCCAGCTTGAAAAAATGATAGGTGATGGTTTATGTATTCATTTATCTAGTTGTTTAAAATGCAAATGTGATTTACTAGAAAGAATGAACACCCTTCTTCCCCAGAGGCTATTCTAAGGAAGTTTTTTTCAGTCCTGATTCTTAGGGAAGCTGTGCAGCCCATCTCGTCTAGAGCATGGCACAGGTACCCTTCTGAAGTCCCTGTTGCACTCTGAGCTTCTCACCAATACTGTGTTTAAAGGGCTGGGAGAAACCACATTTGGAAATATTTCATAAATGAAACTTCCAAGTCCTGTTAGGTTCTTTGAACCATTTTTACTGGCGTGACTTGGTTAAGTGGGGCTATTTATTTGAGTTAGGCTGGGATAGTGGTTAAGATCAGAGACCCGTGAGACTTCCTGGGTTTGAACCCAGGTTCTGCCGAGTATAAGCTGTGTGACTTTGGGCAAGTTGAGTGGCACCTACTCTTTTGGTGATTAATATTGCTAAGTGCCTGGCACAGTGTTATGTGTTTGCTAAATAATAATCATATATTTGACCTTTTTGATAATTCTGTGAAAAAAACAAAACATACAGGATAAGAGAAGTTCTTGCAGTTAAAAGGGACCTTGTTATTGTCGTTTAGTCGTTCAGCGTCCGACTCTTTTTGTGACCCCATGGACTGTAGCCCTCCAGGCTCCTCTGTTTATGGGATTTTCCACGCAAGGATACTGGAGTGGGTTGCCATTTCCTTCTCTAGGGGATCTGGAGTCAGGGAGCAAGCCTGCATTTCCTTGTCGCCTGCATTGACAGGCAGATTCTTTACCACTGAGCCACTGGGGAAGCCCATAGATACCATCTAATTAAGCTCTCTCAATTTAAAAATAAAAAATGTACCTGAAGTTTTATTTCTTATCAAAATAGTATGGCTAGCATCTAAATATAGTTTTCTTAATTTTCTGGCTATTTTTCCCCCATCACGTCACTCTGACTTCTCCTGTAAAGAAATGTAAGGAAGAAGAGTTCTTAAACAGTTTTTTAAAGTAAGAAAATAGTCTGTGATAAATGCAGTAGTGATATTAAGAATTGGAGTTGTATAAATTATAAAAAGGCATATCAGTTTTTAAAGTATCTGCTGCAATTAAGTTTATCTGCATCTAGCAGCAAGTTTCAAATCTCTTAAATAAGATAGGAATTTGTTTCTCTTCCGTATAAAATAGAGAAAAGAGTTCTAGGTTCTTTTGGTGATTCTGTGGTCATCAGTGATCTGGGCTCCTCCCATCTTCTTCTCCTATTCTGTGGATGGCTTTCATTCTCAAGGTCACCTCTTGAATCAGGATGTTTACTGCAACTCCTGCCCTCAGGTCAGCTGTCCAGAATGCAGGAAAAAGGAAGGGAGAAAGGGCAAAAAGATAGATTCTATATAATAATATTTGATATTATTTGATAAAATTTATTATTAGATAATATTTGATAATATTTTAAGCAGTCTTCTAAGAAGTTCTAATATCATCTTTTACTTAACATCTCATCATTCAAAAGTTTGTCACATGTTATGCCTGGCTACAAGGGAGACTGCAAACCGTTTTCAACCATTGTCAATTAAAAATGTGGGTTCTCCTTTTAAGGAAAGAGAATAATGTCTATGGGACGGTACCTAATGATCTCTGCCATAGATAAGGATAGTTATTTCTACCCACTTTCCTCCTCACACTTCCTCACATCCATGTAGGAGAAAATTAATTTTTTCTTTCTGAAAGGATATTATATCTGTATATTAGAGTCTTATTGTTGCAAGAAGCGAATTAATTTGCTTAGGACTAAGAGGAAAAGGAAAAAGCTATTAAAAATGACTCTGATGTTTTGTTGAACTCAAAGGTAGGAATGAAGAAATTCCAAGGAAAGCCAGGAATTGAGAACATGTTGGAAATACAGGCAGTGTTCACTTTTAATTTCCTGGCTTTGCTTCTTTCTGCACATGATTCTTCTGTTTCTTTAAAGATTGGTTTCTTCTCTCCCCAGCTCAACCTACCAGTAAGGGAGTGACCAGATCTTCTGACTTACATTCTATTATAATTATTATTTTAAAATTCTCTTCCTCCTTCTTTATCTATAAAGCCACAGAATTCCTTCTCCTTTCCGATTCACTGTCAGCTCCCAGTCACATTAACTTTTGATGTATTTGAATATATTAGCTACCTGTATGGTCCAGAACCCTGAAATCTGGCTTCCAGAAATGCTTCACAAGGTCTGCGATACTCTCAGTATTTGGCACCACATATTAAGCGGTCTTCATTCTCAGGTGTCTTCTCAAGTTCTGTATTTTCATTAATCGATGTCAAATGTTTCAATGACCTCATCACACTGATGATTCCAAACACACATTTCAATTTTAGACCTCTTTACCTCCAGATCCTTGTTTTCATCTGAATATTGGTCACCTTCACTCAGTTGTTTCTTAGCATCCCTAGTACCTTCAAACTCAACATATCTATGATCTCATTTTGAATTCTCCATCTTAAGCTGCATCCACCCAAACATTAGTAATCTTCCTTTCCCTTCACTTCTAATGCTGCTGCTGCTGCTAAGTTGCTTCAGTCATGTCTGACTCTGTGCGACCCCATAGGCGGCAGCCCACCAGGCTCCCCCGTCCCTGGGATTCTCCAGACAAGAACACTGGAGTGGGTCCCTTCACTTCTGCTATCAGTTAATTGCCAAGTCCTACAGAATCTGTCACCTAAAGCTCTGATTTCTTATGGGTATTGCCATAAGTAACACCTTTGTAATCTTGTTTTTGTAAAACTGCCTCCTAAATCTTACCCTTATCTTCAGGCTTATCTATTCTCTGCATTGTCACTAGAGTAATCTGGTTATGTCACCTCACTACTTAAAACTCATCAGCATTTCCCTTTTACCTACAGAGCAGTGGCTAAATTCCTTGCTGGCTGTAGAAGACTGTTTATTATCTGATTCCTTTGTATCTAGCCAATCTCATCTCCATCTACCCCTCCATATGCTTTGGCTTCATAGAACTACTTGAAATTTCCTAAATGGAAGAGCAAATGTCACATTCTGTGATAATGACATGTTTTTATTTTCTTTCCCTCTAAATGCCTTTATTCTGATCTGTGGTCTTGGTGACTGTCTAGTCATCTTAGACTTAGTTCAAGCCTCCCTTCTTTTCTGAAGGCCTCCCTGATCAGCATGCTGTCTCTGCTCACAGACTTTCCTCTATCTTCCCTTTACACGTTAGTTTCTTTTCTTTGTTGGCTCATATACCATGCACATTTGAGAAGCCAGAGAAACAGACTAAGACAGATGCTATATTGTCCCCCAATATCTTATCTGTCCTTATATAGTAAAAGGATTTAATTAGGCATATACTTAACCAAGGGCTTCCCTGGTAACTCAGCTGGTTAAGAATCTGCCTGCAATGCAGGAGACCTGGGTTCGATCCTTGGGTTGGGAAGATCTCCTGGAGAAGGGATAGGCTACCCACTCCAGTATTCTTGCCTGGAGAATCTGCTTGGGCAGAGAGGAGCCTGATGGGCTACAGTCCATTGTATCACAAAGAGTCAGACACAACAGAGTGACTCAGCACAGCACAGCACATACCTAACCAAATGAGAACTACATTTCCCAGCCTCTTTGCCGTTCAGTTCAGTTCAGTTCAGTCGCTCAGTTGTGTCTGACTCTTTGCGACCCCATGAATTGCAGCATGCCAGGCCTCCCTGTCTATCACCAACTCCTGGAGTTCACTCAGACTCACGTCCATCGAGTCAGTGATGCCATCCAGCCATCTCATCCTCTGTTGTCTCCTTCTCCTCCTGCCCCCAATCCCTCCCAGCATCAGAGTCTTTTCCAATGAGTCAACTCATTGCATGAGGTGGCCAAAGTACTGGAGTTTCAGCTTTAGCATCATTCCTTCCAAAGAAATCCCAGGGCTGATCTCCTTCAGAATGGACTGGTTGGATCTCCTTGCAGTCCAAGGGACTCTCAAGACTCTTCTCCAACACCACAGTTCAAAAGCATCAATTCTTTGGTGCTCAGCTTTCTTCACAGTCCAACTCTCACATACCATACATGACCACTGGAAAACCATAGCCTTGACTAGACGGACCTTTGTTGGCAAAGTAAAGTCTCTGCTTTTCAATATGCTATCTAGGTTGGTCATAACTTTTCTTCCAATGAGTAAGCGTCTTTTAATTTCATGGCTGTGGTCACCATCTGCAGTGATTTTGAAGCCCCCAAAAAATAAAATCTGACACTGTTTCCACTGTTTCCCCATCTATTTCCCATGAAGTGATGGGACCAGATGCCATGATCTTCGTTTTCTGGATGTTGAGTTTTAAGCCAACTTTTTCACTCTCCTCTTTCACGTTCATCAACAGGCTTTTTAGTTCCTCTTCACTTTCTGCCATAAGGGTGGTGTCATCTGCATATCTGAGGTTATTGATATTTCTCCCGGCTATCTTGATTCCAGCTTGTGCTTCTTCCAGCCCAGCATTTCTCATGATGTATTCTGCATATAAGTTAAATAAGCAGGGTGACATGTGATGCCATAGGACTGGGTTCTTTGCCAACGCTTTCTGTGCAAAATGGTGTGTGCAACTTATGACACATGACTTTTAAAGTAAAGGGTATGCCCTTCCCTTACCCTTTTATCCTTCCCGTCCACTGACTAGAACATGGGTATGGTGAACCATTTTTGCTTATACAGATACGGGCGATACCCCTGGATAGTAGAGTAACAAGACAGAAGAGGCCTATCTCCTTGATACTGTGAAGCTACCATATCTACTCTGGACTGCTTATGGTTAGTTGTGTGCTAAAGATAGACTTGATTTCCCTGATGGCACAGTGGTAAGAATCTGCCTGTCAATACAGGAGACACAAGAGACACAGGTTCAGTCCCTGGGTTGGGAGGATCCCTGGAATAGGAAATGATAACCCACTCCAGTATTGTTACCTGGAAAATTCCATGGAGAGAGGAGCCTGGAGGGCTACGGTCCAGGGGGTTGCAAAGAGTCAGACATGATTTGAGCATACACACACACAGGTAGATTTTATTGTTTAAGCCCTTGTTAAATCAGCACTTCCCTGATAACTCAGTTGGTAAAGAATCTGCCTGTAATGCAGGAGACCCCGGTTTGATTCCTTGGTTGGGAAGATCCGCTGGAGAAGGAAAAGGCTACCCACTCCAGTATTCTTGGGCTTCCCTTGTGGCTCAGCTGGTAAAGAATTCTGCCTGCAATGCAGGAGACCCCGGTTCGATCCCTGGGTTGGGAAGATCCCCTGGAGAAGGGAAAGGCTACCCATTCCATTATTCTGGAAAATTCAGTCCAGGGGGTAGCAAAGAGTTGGACATGACTGAGTGACTTTCACTTCACTTTCACAATCCCATACTTATATACTAATACAAATGTTCAGATACAACAGGTTTTATAGCCTAGCTAACATGCCCACTTCACTGTAAGACTATAAGAGGAGTTCAGGAACTTAAAGTTATTCATTTTGGGGGAATTCCCTGGTGGTCCTGTGGTTAGGACTTGGTGCTTTCACTGCTGGGGCCCAGGTTCAATCCCTGGATGTGAAATCCTGAAAACCTTGTGGAACAGCAAAAAAAAAACAAAAAACAAAAAACAAAAAACTTTGTATTCTTAACATCTGCTACAGAGCCTAAAACAGTATTTCACCAATAAAATGTTTCTAGAAGAGATAAAGTTGTAAATAGATACAAGTTACAGCTTGTGTGCAAAAAAAATGCAATGTTCTTTGTTTTCCAATAATTAACATAAGCTTTGTCAAGTCCCCACTTTTTGTTGATGAGGGCCGACTCGTTGCCAACTTAAGGTAATTAGCACTTTCAGTTAAATTTTGTCTCTTCCGGTAACTGCTTAGTTAATTATGATTCTGTCCTCTTGGGGGATGGTGATGGTGGCTATCAGATGTTTCTTTCTCATGAGAAGCCAAGACAACTGGCCTGCTGGGCCTCTTACATGTTCTATGGCCTCCACTGTGGTGTCAGTCTTCT
>NW_011494961.1:5006430-5013021 GCF_000754665.1 Bison bison bison
GGCCTCTGTCCCTCCTGATGCTGAATTCATACCTTGACCTGGCCTCCAATTCTTATATCCCACTGCAAGGCTTTCTTCTGGGCTTTTGACTCTCAGGCTTGTATCTACTCTGTTAAGGTTGCTAGGAAACTCTTGGTGGATGCGGCCTCATCCTCTCGGAGAGCTAAGGCTCTGATGAAGAAGCTCTCAGACCATCCATCTAGATACCTCCTTCAGCCACTGCTATTTCAGGCGTAGTATTGAATGCAGGACTTCTTTACCCAGCCCTAGTTACATTCTTTATAGCCAGGCAATGAGCTTTCTGTTCTGGAATCTTTTCAAGCTCATTTCAGATTTCTATTGAAGAAGAAAAGTTAACATTTTACATAACCTTCTCCTTCTGCCTCTGTAACTCAGCTTGCCCCTTGCAGAGTCTAGATCATGTAGGTCACGTAGTCTCAGAAAGTGGGGACTTGTAATACTAGGAACTGGAGTTCACCTCACTCACCCTTGTCCTGCTCTTTGCAATCACCTGCCCCCTGCAAACCTGCTTAATCATGCCTGTCCAGGCCAGGCATCCCCCTCCCCATCTTGACTGTTGTTGCCGCATGCAACACCCCTATTAACAGCTAGCGTTGCCCACTACAGTCTGCCTATAAAAACTCTGTAATCCCTTTGTTCGGGGCTCAGAGCTTAGAGCGTTAACTCCTCTGGGCCTGCCGGCATAATTAACCTGTGTTCTCCAACTCTTCGAGTGTGGTGGTTGGTTTCTCGAGGACTGGTTTCTGCAACACTGTCTATATACTATCCAGAGATGTTTCCTTCCCTTCTGTTGGCCTTCCCAGTCATTATTTGACCTAAGATGATGGAACACTAGACCATTTCTCAAGTAGCTACCAATATTTAGATCACCTAGTAAGTCACCTTCGATTCTTCCTTTCCCATCTACTGGCCAACATAAAACCTCCTTCTGAGTTGGGGAAACTTCTCTTCCTTCATGATTATGTATTCTTTACTCTAAGGCTTATGGCATAAGCTCCACATTAGTCTTCCAAGCTGTGAGTCTTTATATCTAAAACCAGGCTTTTTAGAATCATGCCTCTATAAGGCACTGATGGTGATGTGCTATACTCTTCTTAAATCAATCAGTCTTTTCCATACCCAGTTGTATTGGTAAATAGCACTTATGGAACACTATAGTTCCAAGACCTTAGGTCCTTTCCTTAGCCAGTCTGTTGGAAAAGTCCTTTGAATAAGAGGCAAAGTCACAATAGCCCTTCTGATTTTGACCAGGTATTTGGTATAAGTAGGGACATTTCCTTCCATGTTCTGTGTTTAGTCTCTAAGTCTTGTCTTACTCTTTTGTGACCCCATGGACTGCAGGTTCCTCTGTCTATAGGGCCTCCCAGGCAAGAATATTGGAGTCGGTTGCCATTTTCTTCTCCAGGGGATCTTCCTGACCCAGAGATCGAACTCACATCTCCTACATTGCAGGCAGATTCTTTACTGCTGAGCCACCAGGGAAGCCCATCCTTTTCTAATACTGCTGTTGCTGCTGCTGCTGCTAAGTCGCTTCAGTCGTGTCCGACTCTGTGCGACCCCATAGACGGCAGCCCACCAGGTTCCAACATCCCTGGGATTCTCCAGGCAAGAACACTGGAGTGGGTTGCCATTTCCTTCTCCAGTGCATGAAAGTGAAAGGTGAAAGTGAAGTCGCTCAGTCGTGTCCGACTCTGAGCGACCCCATGGACTGCAGCCTACCAGGCTCCTCCGTCCATGGGATTTTCCAGGCGAGAGTACTGGAGTGGCGTGCCATTGCCTTCTCCGCAGATGTCTGGAACCAACTTTAAAAGTCTACTTGGCATCATTTAATCTAAGCATCCTTTCACTGATACAGTCATTTTAGCAGCAGCCATCATTGCTGCTTCCTTGTATTCATATCTTTGTTTAAATACCTTTACTTGGGTGTGGGCAGGATCTGTGACTTTCTTCTAGCCAAGTAGATTATGGCACAGGTGACAGGGTGTTCATGATTATGTTACATGAGTGATCATGCCTGTTTGGCACGGAGACCCTCTTTCCCTTTTGCTGGCTTTGATGAAGCAAGTTGCCGTGTTGTGAGCTGCTCACGTGGAGGGTCATGCAGCAGGAAAACAGGGGTTTTGGTCCAAAAATGTGTGTGGAACTCAGTACTGCCAACAACCGTGTGAACTTGAAAGTATTAAATAGATTCTGGCTCAGTCAAGCCTCAGGTAAGACTGCAGCCCTGGTTGACACCTTATTTATAGCAGCCTCTGAGACCCTAAGCAGAGAACTCAGCTAAGTTGGCCCACAGAATTTGTGAAATCATAAATATGTGGTGTTTATGACCACAAAGCTTATGGTAAACTGTTACCTAGCAATAAATAATTAAGACAGAGACTAAAACATTGAGACTGGCAATGGTTTGACAGATCTTTCAAACACAGGAAATCAAGATTGAAGGATTAATGGACTGGAAGTTATGTAACTGAGAAGATATTTCTAAACCAATGAGGAGATTTTGGAGAAGCTATCTTAAACTCTATAAAAACTTGTCTTAATTACTACCAATGCTAAATGGCAGTTCACATGATAAGCACAGGAGAGAATTTTCACTACTTTTTCATGTTCTGAGAAATATGCAAAAGCACACAGAATTTTAGTAGGCCTCAAATAATGGTAAGAAATTGATTAGATGGTCAAAGCAATACGTGGAAGTTGCATCTGAGGTAACATAAATAGCATAAGCAAAAGTGGCTGAGATAGTGTTGTTCAGAACGTATTTGAGAGAAAATGATCAGAATATCTGGATGGGCCCAAAATTTCAGGAATGGAGACAGTACGAGGAAGACAATGGTTAAGGAACACAGATGTTGTTTTGAAGAAGACCTTCAATGCAAGGCAACAAGCCTAAACATTTTCCTTTGAACCCATGATCTTTGCTTCCCTTTCCCTACCTTAATCCAAGTATCTCTCCTTTCATCTATTTTAAAAAATGTTTTATTTAAATGAAAGTTTCCATAGGTAAAAACAATATGTGAATTTGTTATACTTTAGAAAACGAGCCTTTTGTGTTATTTTTCAACAGTTGCTATTAGATTTTTATTTTACAATTCATCTGGCTGTAGTTTTCAGGTGGGATTAAAGGGGGGAATAAATTGAAGTTATGGAGACCAGTTGGAAGGCTATTGTAGTTTTTTACCCTCTGAAATGGATTCATTGATGTAGGCAAAATAGGATTTTACAGTAGGATTCAGGGATTTAATAGTACTTAATTCATAGCTTTGCACACATGAGACTCTCAATAAATATATGCTGAATTGTAGGGACAATAATAGGATTTAGATCCAGATGAAACAAAAATTTGCTAAAGAAAAATTTGTGCATTAATCACATTAAAAAAAAAAGTGAGTGTGGGGGAGCCGGATGGAGGTATTTTGTAAAGGTAGGAAGAGTTTTTGATCATTATGATGAAAATGTGATTAAAAGCCTGATATTATAGTCTCAAATTTTCTAATGGAACACATTATTTTGCTATATGAATTTTCTAAATGCAATTTTTGCAATAAACTTTGAACTCTTTGATTTGTTTGACTAAGTAAAATCTGCAAAGTTCTATAAGATGAATTATTATTTTGAAAGTTAAGGGAAACTAAATTATACGTATTTGAGGAATTTACCTACACTCTTTGAGAACTGGCTCAAAGTCAAGGTTTACAAGATTTACTTTTTTCTAGAAACAGAAAATTTGCAGGTTCAATAAACTTTACCAAATTACAGCTATCATTTATTTATTTCTTAAAAAGGGAACGGAGGTTTACAAGTTTTCAAAGGTAGTCCCTTAAAAATAAAAACATTTTCTGGGAATTTTCTATATGCATAATGAATATTTAAAACCAGAATCTCTTTACTCAGGTATCCTAGTTCTTTTCAAGGGAATTGAGAATACATAGGAATTATATATTTTTAAAATTTTCTTTAGTTTCTAATTAATAACAATGTTAACTTTACAAAGCAAATGGGTAAATATCAACTTCCTGAAAATAACTTATTTTTCATGGAACTAGGAATAGTGCACAGACACAATGAGAGCTCAATTCATTTGACTGACTGGTGTTAGAAAACAGAAATAGATGTCAATTATGGTTGGAATAATTTTTCTTTATTGAGGGGAACATCAAATACAAAGCTTCATATTAATCTCTTCATCCAAAATTTCAATTTATTTCCTCTGAAACAAGCATTTTATAAAATCCCATCTCATAAATAATCAGAGGAATATTGTTTACATTTATACTAAATTTTCTTCTGTATTTTTTTTACAATGTCTTCAGAAAATGTCTGTAAGTATATAGCCTTTTCCAATTAATTATGCAGTAGTTTTTGAACTTGAGTGACCCCTCGATTCTTTCTGTTTAATAGTGATTCTTTCTCCAAGAGGTTGAGAATTTTACATGTATACCTGTGGCAGATTCATTTTGATATATGGCAAAACCAATACAATATTGTAAAGTTAAAAAAAAAAAAGTGGAGCAGAAGACCTTCAAAAAAAAAATAAAAAATAAAATCCTACTGACCAATAGATGGAAAAGTGTTAAATCTACAAAGATACATTCTGAGCCCTTCAGTTCAGTTCAGTTGCTCAGTCATGTCTGACTCTGTGACCCCATGGACTGCAGCACACCAGACTTCCCTGTCCATCACCAACTCCTGGAGCTTGCTCATACTCATATCCATCGAGTTGGTGATGCCATCCAATCATCTCATCCTCTGTTGTCCCCTTCTCCTCATGCCTTCAATGTTTCCCAGCATCAGGGTTTTTTTTCCATTCAGTCAGCTTTTCATGTCAGCTGGCCAAAGTATTGGAGTTTCAGCTTCATTAGTCCTTCCAATGAATATTCAGGACTGATTTCCTTTAGAATGGACTGGTTTGATCTCCTTACAGTCCAAGGGACTTGCAAGAGTCTTCCCCAACATCACGGTTCAAAAGCACCAATTCTTCGGCATTCAGCTTTCTTATAGTCCAGCTCTCACATCATACCTGACTACTGGAAAAACCATAGCTTTGACTAGATGGACCTTTGTTGGCAAAGTCATGTCTCTGCTTTTTAATATGCTGTCTAGGTTGGTCATAACTTTTCATCCAAGGAGCAAGTGTCTTTTAATTTCATGGCTGCAGTCACCATCTGCAGTGATTTTGCAGCCCAAGAAAATAAAGTCTGACACTGTTTCCATTGTTTCTCCATTTGCCAGGGAGTGATGGGACCGGATGCCATGATCTTAGTTTTTTGAATACTGGATTTTAAGTCAGCTTTTTTACTCTCCTTTTTCACTTTCATCAAGAGGCTCTTTAGTTCCTCTTCACTTTCTGCCATAAGGGCCCTACTATGTGAAAAAAAGTCCACATGAAATATGATTTTTTTTCCTTTAAGAGAATAATCTCTAAAATATTTTCCAGGCAATGGCAACCCACTCCAGTACTCTTGCCTGGAAAATCCCATGGAGGGAGGAACCTGGTGGGCTGCAGTCCATGGGGTCGCTAAGAGTCAGACACGAGTGAGCAACTTCACTTTCACTTTTCACTTTCATGCATTGGAGAAGGAAATGGCAACCCACTCCAGTGTTCTTGCCTGGAGAATCCCAGGGACGGGGGAGCCTGGCGGGCTGCCGTCTCTGGGGTCGCACAGAGTCGGACACGACTGAAGCGACTTAGCAGCAGTAGCAGCAGCAGTCATAAATTTAAAGGAAAATAATGGAATGCTGAAAGACTGGTGTACCTTGAAGATAAAGATCATTTATTTGAACCAAATTATATATTATTTTTTGATGGCTAAATTTATGTGACTAAAATAATCATCTTTCCCAACTTTTAAACATGTGTGCAGACATACATACAATTGTTACAGTTGAGTGCTATTGTTATTCTTGCTGAACTTTCTTTTCAACACAGCGGCCCTTATTATCTCATAGAACTGAGGGTGTCAATAAGATCATCCTTACGGTACATCACTTGAAATGCGGAGAACTGATCTGCAATTCTGGAAGTCAGGAGAAAAGAACAACCTGGAAGCCGGTGAATACTATAGCTATCTCAATGTGATTGAGGACAAAAAAAAATTAGATAAGTCTAGGGGTGATGGTCTAGAATTATTTTCAGCTTCTTATTAGGAGAGCAGAGAACAGATTACTCCCATCACTGGGTGGTAGAGAGATCATACCTGGAATTCAATTTGCTGTTTTGTGAACTCTCAGAAAAGAAATCTTTAGAAGAAACCCAGAAATGAGAAATAATAAGGGTAGAGGGAGTGGAAGGATCCATTTGTGAGGAGAGATTAAGGCAACTAAATGTGTTCAGTTAAGTGAAAATTAAGTGGGCCCTGATAACAAGTTATGCATATTTGTGAACCCTAAATGAAGATGAGACATATTTAGTATAAAATGCCTGTAGTTAAGAATATGGCTTTCAAGGAAATTCTAAGGAACTTATAATTTTTTCCATGAAAATATTAGTTTTCACAAAGTAGTAACTATAGAATGATTTTATAAAATGAATTTGAGATTGCAAGCTTCTTGTTTTTTTTTTTTAAGCCT
>NW_011494961.1:5013121-5022242 GCF_000754665.1 Bison bison bison
TTTTTTTTTTTGTAAGCCTCGTGTAAGCTTTTTTTGTAAGCTTAAATATATATACATATATAAGATTTTACAGTACCTTATAAATCCTTATTCTTGTCAGCTAGGAACTGTTAGGAATTATCAGACAGCATTGGGTTACAGTTTGGAGAAAAAAAAAAAGAGTATCTAAGATAACAGTTCATAAACTTTTGGTCTCAGGGCCCCTTTATACTTGGAAAAACTGTTGAAGTTCCCAAAGAGTGCTTGTTTGCATGGCTTAGAGTAATGGATATTTATCATATTAGAAATTAAACTGAAAATAATTTTGATATATTTATTTATTCATTAAAAAGAATGATGAGCTCATTACATGTTAAAATATAGAACATACTTTTTGAGGTAAAAATAACTATAGAAGAGAAAAAAATATTGTATTACATTTTTACAAATCTCTCTCTTTTTTTTTCATTATCTTAATTCTCTTTCAATGTCTAGTTTAATAGAAGACAGAGACTTCTAGAGACTTCTAGAAGTATATGTAGAAAGTTCAGCCTCACACAGATATATAGTTGGTGAAAAGCAAGGTTTTTAAAAATAATCTTTTCATATAATTGTGGATATCCTTTTTGATACCCACTAAAACTTGACTAATTGTAGGTTTTTGCAGGTTATTTGCAATATGGAATCTGATACCACACTAGTAAACTTTTAATACTCTCTTATATTAAAATCCATTGGTCTGTCTCATGTTTTTAATGGATCTCTCATGGTTTGTAATGTTATACATTGGTTATTTGGAAAACACTTTCTCTGAGTTATTCAGATCTTCTGAAGGCTAAACTATTTTATCATATAACGTCAAAAATTCATGTTTCTAAACAGTACCACTGATCTCTTCAGAAGATCTTTAAGTTTTAGGAAACTGTCAAATTATGGTGGTGGATATAAATTAAAAAAAAAATTTAATTTCTTCTGAAAGCTGGAATCATCATTGGCCACAACTACTACTCCATTGTTTTTCTTGAAGTGACAAATTCACTTTGTTCAAGAAAATATTTTCCAAATCTCAATCTGAATAGCCATAGTTTGTCTGTCATTTTTTTTAAAAAAAGTAAAAAATAGTGTTTCACAGTAAAGAAAGTTAGCTCAGCTCCTAATTCAAATAATTATACAAGTGCTTTTCCTCAAGTCATCATGTTTACTGTGTTACCAAAATGCTTTATGTATCTTTCCCATTTCATCACAGAGAATATTAAAAAGACATATATTCACAGGTCAAGTGTTAATATAATTCATATTTTTTATGGCTTCATCAAGAACATTCTAAAGTGGAATTTACACTTTCTGTTGTTGTTATTTCTTATTGCCAGTGCCAGGAGGTGAACACAATGGCTACTGGTATAGTTTGGTGCCACTGCTCTGGTTCATGCTAAGGCACAAGAAGTTTTATCTACATCGCTTCCAATGTCAACAATGTGCATGCGTGTGTGCTAAGTCACTCAGTCATTTTCGACTCTTTGTGACCCCATGGACTGTAGCCAGCCAGGCTCCTCTGTCCATGGGATTCTCCAGGCAAGAATACTGGAGTAGGTTACCATTTCCTCCTCCAGTCAACACCGTGAAAAAGTCAAATAACATCTTAATATAATTATGAAACTAGTCTGGCCTCATATATTCCCTGGTAGTGTCTCAGGGACCTCTAGTTTTGAGAAACAAATTCAATTATGAATCAAAGACTGCCACTTCCTTTTTTATCCTTTGGTCCCTGAACCCAGGTATCATTTCTATGTGAAAAATAGTATTATATTTGGGTGATGATTCAGAATGCAGACCACATGCTAGAGCATCTCATACCTTGGGAGGCGTTTTCTCACAACAAAGCCTGCAACTGAGTCTTCAATAAGCTGTTCTAGCACGAAGCCAATAAACAAACTCTGGGATGAGTAGGGGTGTGTAAATGGCCCCAGTTCCCTTCTGGAGATTGTAGAGAGGAGATTTACATTACCAAGTGGTGATGCTGTAGGCATCTTCTTTTTTCTGCCTATCATAAGCATCCCTTTTATTTGAGAGGCCTTGGTTTTGGAAACTGAACTAGAGGAAACTGAACCAGAGAAATTGGGTGAGAGGCCAAGACTTTCCAGTGTGGACATGAAAGTCAATTCTTCTTGTAAGATTTATAGATTAAAAAAAAAAAATTCTACAGATGTTATTGGGTTGCTCATCTTAAATTTTAGTCCTAAGAATCCAAGAAGGTTTAGAAATTACTCCTTTCAACAAAAAATTGAGAAATGTGCTGTTGAAGGGCATACTAGCTTTCTGTACTAGTGGTTTTCACTAGGTTAGAACTGAAGATGGGAGAGGCCACCATTGAAAGAGCTTCCTGTTCAATGAGGGTCACAGGATCCAGTTGCACCACTTAATCTTGGTGGCCGTAATTAAATGATAATTAGATGGTTACCAGAAGGTTTTGAGTACAGAAATCTTTGAGGATACCTACTCATTCTTTGGAGAAGGCAATGGCAACCCTTCTTTGGTTTGCTTCAGAATGTTTCTCTCATCATCAATACATCACTAAAAGCTTTTTCCTTTTCTTCCTGCTCCTCAAATTCTTTTACAGTATTTTAGTTTTTGTTTGAAAATGTTACAATTCAAATGTGTAAAGAAATTTTCTCCTTAGTATTTCAGAAGAGTAGATGGATATACTTTATCTAATGAGGTTTATATATGAAAAATTATATAGCAATCTGTAGAAAAAAACAGACCTCTCCAAATTTATTACTTCAACAAAATGGTGAATTTCAGCTTACTTCAAATATAACCTAAAGTGTGAGATAATTTGAGGTGTGAACATGAGGTATGAAATCAGACTTTTTTTCTCATGATGTAATCATCGGTTTCCTAAAGTCAAATTGGAGGTTGCCAAACATTTTTTCTGTAAAGGGCCAGATAATAAACATTTTAGGTTTTGTAAGCCATATGGTTTCTATTGCATCTACTCAGCTGTGCTCTTGTAGTAGGAAAACAGCCATAGATAGTATGCAAATAAATAGGTGTGAGTTTTAATAAAATTTTATTTACAAAAGGAGGCAGCAGGCTTTAGTTTGCTGACCCTTGTCCTAAAACTCATGCTTTACATCCTAGCATCACCAACTCAATCTCATGTTTTTGTTTTTGTTTTTTTTTTGCAAATCCTTTTGAATGATATACCCACAGCTTCTAGTTATTCACTATCTGTTCTCTTATTTATGCTTAAATTTTTGATTCCTAATCTCTCCTCATGGAAACTTTTCTTTATTTTTTTATTTTAAATTTTATTTTATTTTTAAACTTTACAATATTGTATTAGTTTTGCCAAATATCAAAATGAATCCGCCACAGGTATACCTGTGTTCCCCATCCTGAACCCTCCTCCCTCCCCACACCCTCCCTCTGGGTCGTCCCAGTGCACCAGCCCCAAGCATCCAGTATCGTGCATCGAACCTGGACTGGTGACTCATTTCATACATGATACTATACATGTTTCAATGCCATTCTCCCAAATCTCCCCACCCTCTCCCTTTCCCACAGAGTCCATAAGACTGATCCATACATCAGTGTCTCTTTTGCTGTCTCGTACACAGGGTTATTGTTACCATCTTTCTAAATTCCATATATATGAGTTAGAATACTGTATTGGTATTTTTCTTTCTGGCTTACTTCTTCTTATTTACTGGTCAGGTCTCTTGCATTTGGAATCCTAGCTTGCCTTGATATCTTAGCTATATTAGGGTCTGAGTCAAGACTTGGATGGGCCACTTGACAGCACATGCTGGACTTTCTGAAAGATAGTATTAGAAAGATATCTGAAAGATACATTAATGGATATATTCAGAACTACAAGCAGCTAGTTTGATTATTATGTGAGTTACTGGTCTGTATCCTCCTAGTGTCAACTAATAAATTATCTGGGACTCATAACTGATGTAGCCAAGGCGAAGTTAGATTACTCTGAGAAAATCTGATTTCCAGAAAATATGAGCAGGGGCATTGGACTGGTAAGGTGGAACTCTCTTTAGAGGGTGGGAAAGAAGATAAACACGAGTAGGTCAAGCAAAGCTCTCTTTAGAGGTAGAGAGTGAGGATGTGAGAAAGGTAACAAAATCTACGAGTATAAACTTTTTAATAAATTTCATTACAATCTCACAGTTAAATGCAGATCACTTAAATGAAGTCTTCACTAAAGCATTATCTTAATTCCTAAGTAAAATTTGACTACTGATTTACCATAATTTAAAAGATAAAATACACTATCGGTATGATAATCCATTGAATTATTCAAAAGATGATTAATACTCTCAACACTAAATGTAATATGATTTTTGCTGTCTTCATTTCCTTTTTTCATGTGTAAAATTATACAGCTTAGTTTGTCTGGATAGCTTATTTCAATTTTGAAAGAAAATATTTTTTTTTCTTTTTCCCTTTTCCACTTGAATAGTTTTCTCTTCCCACTACCCATGTTTAATGTGCATAATGCATGATGTGGTAAAGGAAACTGTCAAGAACAATTAGATCAAATTAAAAATATCCAACAGAAAGTATCCATCGCATATTTTGCAAAGTTTGTGGCTTTTTTATGAAGCAAGTGTAAAACTAAAACAGAAGTTCTTGGTCTTTTACTATTGAGTCCCTACCACATGACTTGTACAGATTTCTGAAGATGGTTGTTTTCTGTTCTATCTTCCATGTATATTGAATTAATTTTCTTGGCATTCTGCTGATTGTTCCAGGGCCTTTTCATCTGAAATAAGAACTCAGAAAATGTCATTTACTTACTGCTTTTAGAATAAATTTTAAAGCTTCTTCCATTTTGTGATCAGTCAACATCGCTGCTATATTCCATAGAATGCTTTATTCTCATGTGATCACCTTGGAGATGCCTCCAGAAGCAAATCATGGTTGTTGTATAATTCATGCACTGGAGTCAAAGTATTCAAAAAAAGAACAATCCTAGACAATTCTTTGGCTATTAGACTGTGTAAAATGAAGTTTATGTGTTCATTGGTTTGTTTCTTCAATGACAAATATTATTAAATATTTATTATAAAGAAAGACTCATGCTGAGATGGGGGTGAGGAAGAGATAAAAAGATGCATATGATATTACCCTTGTCCTCTGAGTACCAGAGAAGTTTAGATCTTGAATGCATGACCTGGATAATATATTTCAGTTCTGAAGAACAGTGACATTTTTGTGTTTGTTTGTTTGTTTCCCTCTTCTCCTTCAGCAACTTTTACTACTCACCACTACCCATATTTAATGCACAAAATGTACAGTGTGGTAAAAGAAAACAGTTGCAACTAGAAACCTACTTCAAGCTCCCATTAGATATGTGAGAAGTCATAGCTCAAAGGTTTTATGTGGCATACTAATGTCACATGACTTCTGGTTCAGTTAGATTTGAATTCATGTTCTAATAGGGGAATTTTTAACTTCTTAAAAAATGTATACTGACTAAAATGTAAGATTAATATTGCATTAAATCACTTAGTAGGGTCTGAGAATTAGATTAAGAAATTTTAAACTTTATTATTTCTTTTCAAAGACATTCGTAAAATGAATTGTTCTTTGTACAAAGAGGTAAGGAATAGTAACATGTATTTAATCTATTGGTGGCCCACTAAATCATAGAAGTAATAAATGCAAACTATTTTCAAAATGCTTTAATAGAATGTTTTATTTATATGTGATAAAGATAGTCAGGCTTTATTTCCTCCCACCTCCCCTTGATACTGAATGGTTTTACTGGTAATCTAGGTTGGTGAGAAGCTTTAATTAATAGCTCTTGATTATTGAATGTCTACAATGTGTCAAGTGCTTTATATGTAGTCTCATTTAATCACCATAAGAGGAGATATTATTATTTATTTTTTAAACATATGAGAACTTTTGGCTCATAGAAGTTAAGTGGCTCAGAGAGGCTAAGTAACTTCTCAGTGTCAGATAAACATGACCTAACAAGTGTCACGGAGAAGGCAATGGCAACCCACTCCAGTACTCTTGCCTGGAAAATCCCATGGAGAGAGGAGCCTGGTAGGCTGCAGTCCATGGGGTTGTGAAGAGTCGGACACAACCGAGCGACTTCACTTTCACTTTTCCCTTCCATGCATTGGAGAAGGAAATGGCAACCCACTCCAGTGTTCTTGCCTGGAGAATCCCAGGGACGGCGGAGCCTGGTGGGCTGCCGTCTATGGGGTCGCACAGGGTCGGACACAACTGAAGTGACTTAGCAGCAGCAGCAGCAGCAACAAATGTCAAAGGTGGTATTCAATGCCATGGTCTGTCTAATTATAAAGCTTGCACATATTCTATTCTTTATCCAACTATTCATTCATTCCATATTCTTTTTTCCAGAAAGAATTCAAGGTAGTTTGATAAGGAGACTCTTACAAAACATTGTATTAACAGGGAAGAATGATCATTGATAAAAGGGTCCTTAGAAACCTTAATATTAATAGTGCTAGAATATTTTATAGGATCCCTACAGTCCTAATGCTTCCATGTTAACAGAGCTTGCCAACAGTTCATTTTGATCTTAGTTCTTGCCAGGTGGATAGGAAAGAATGTTAATTTCCCTTGTTCCTTGGGGCAGTTTCTTTTGTCTCCTAGTGGCTTTCAGGCTGATAATCTTTATGTCCTGATTTATTTTTGTATTCTTTACAGTCTTGCTCTTGAGTATACTCGAAACATGGAAATATGTAGACAGCTGATCTCAAATAGGAAGGGCCAAGATAAAGGGTTAACTAAATAAAGATAGGACTCCTTTAAAGTCAGCAACATTGTAAAAAGTTTACCCACCTCCATGACCTTGTGGGAGTGACAAGGTGGTTCCCTGATCAAGCGTAAACCTAGGAGAAGTTGAAGGTTTAATCCAGCCCAGTAACTGACTTGCCTTGTTGTCTCTCTTAATACTGTCAACAGCAGTCTCCTAACTGTGAAGGACAATTAGTGCTCTAACCGCTGTTTTAATGCCTCAGTTTCCTTATCTGTACACTGGAAATCATATTATGAACTCAACTTGAAAGAATTCGTGTCATGCTCAGAAATATAAAGTATTTAGAATAAAAAGTGGTAGTGGTAAATGTCCTAGAATCTCTAGATATACAGAAGTTAACTTACATACTTCTGCACAGTCTCTTGTTCAAGCTGTATGTATTTATATAAGAAAGCGGGCAGTGATGTCGATGATAAAGACTTTGAAAATAAACCAAATAGACCTGATCTTCCCCATGTGTCTCATCAAGTATTTGATGTTGATTGATATTGATCTCAACTGATGAGAATCTTCAGGTTAGCTAATTAGTGCTTCGCAAAAAGAAAAGTTTTCTCTAGAAAATTGGTCAGAAAGGGAATTGCCGCCTGTGAGACAAGAATATAAGTAAATGTATTCTCTGGAAGTGGGTTCTACTGACTGAGCTCATGTTTCTGTGTGGCCTTTATTAGGGCACCATGCTCTGTACTATTCAGTGCACTTTGTCAAGGAGGAGAGTGAGAAGTCTGCTTGAATGAAGAGAGAAACACTTTATTTATTAATGTTAGCAATTTAATCATTTTTCTAATCTTAAAAATACAAGGTGTCCTAGATACATGTAAAAGAATCAAATTAGAACATTCTCTAACACCACATAAAAAATAAACTCAAAATGGATTAAAGATTGAAATGTAAGACAGGATACTATAAAATTCCTAGAGGACCATGTAGGCAGAACACTCTTTGACATAAATTGGAGCAGTATTTTTTTGGATCCATCTCCTAATGTAAAGGAAACAAAAACAAAACAAACAAACAAACAAAACCAGGACCTAATTAAATGTAAAAGCTTTTGCATAGCAAAAAAAAACCATTGACAAATGAAAAGACAACCTACTGAAGTGGGAAAAGATATTTGCAAATGATATGACCAATAAGGGGATAATATCTAACATAAATAAACAGCTCATACACCTTGGCATCCAAAAAAGCAAACAACCCAATTAAAAAATGGACAGAAGAATTGAAGAGACATTTTTCCAAAGAGGAAACACAGATGGCCAATAGGCACAGGAATAAATGCTCAGCATCATGAATCATCAGGGAAATGCAAACCAAAAGCAAAGTGTGAGATATCACTTCACACCTGTCAGAATGGCTGTCATCAAAAGACACGAATAACAAAGAATGATGAGGATGTGGAGAAAAAGGGAACCCTCGTACACTGTTGGTGGAAATGTAAATTGGTGTAGCCACTGTGGAGAACAGTATGGAAACTCCTCAAAAAACTAAAAAGAGAACTACCATATGACCTAGCAATTTCATTCCTGGAAATATGTCTGAAAAAAACAAAAACACTAATTTGAAAAGTTACATGCACTCCTTGTTCACAGCAGCATCATTAACAATTGGCAAAGTATGGAAGCAACCTAAATGTCCATCAACAGATGAATGGATAAAGATGTGATACAGATACACAGTGGAATACTACTCAGCCATAAAAAAGAATGGAAGCTTGCCATTTGCAGCCACAAGGCAAATTGACTTGGAGGGCATTCTGCTAACTGCATGTCAGATAGAGGAAGACGGGTACTGTATGATATCACTTATATGTGGAATCGAAAAATACAAACAATGTAGTGAATATAACAAAAAAGAAGACTCACAGATGCAGAGAACAAACTAGTGGTTACCAATGGGGAGAGGAAGGAGGGGAAGGGCAATATAGAGGTGGGAAGGGCAATACAGAGTTAGGAAGGAAAAGGGCTATTATGGGATTGTATGAAATTATGTGTGTGAAACTTTGAAAATTGTAAAGCAGTACAGAATTTTAAAGATCTTTTATTCAGAAAAAAAAATATGAAGTGTCCTTTGTGGTATTTTTTTTGGGGATATATGAAGACTTGGTTTATCACAAATGTGCAATAGCTTTGTAATAAAGAGAAAAAGGCCTTTTCAACAAAAAGTGCTGTGTCATTGAAGTATCCACATGGAAAAAAGTAAGATCAAATCCTTATCTTAAATCATACGCACAAGTCAATTTTTTTTTAATTGAAGTATAGTTGATTTACAATATTGTGTTAATTTCTGCTGTACACACACACACACACACACACACATTCCTTTTTAAAA
>NW_011494961.1:5022414-5025709 GCF_000754665.1 Bison bison bison
ACGTAGGGTTCATATCTTTTTGTTGTTGTTGTTTTTGTCCAATGAATTATAATTCATTATTATCACTGTTTATTTTTTTCTTGTTTTCTTTTTTAATTTAAAATATAGGGGTGTGTCCATATGATATTTTTTAATGGTCAGAAAATACCTTGAATGTATAAAACTGACTGCAGAAGTAGTTGGAGAGAATAAAAATTAAGATGTGACTCTCTTTATTGTATTTGCACTCACTTTTGGTGAGGAAAAAATGGGTAGGTGAATAGTTTCTTGCCTCAGTTAATCGTTATAGAAGTTCAGCCTCACTAGTCAGTCCCACGTGCTGCTTTTTTTTGTCCGGACCAGCCGAGTGAGCATTTTAATATTGATGTTCTGTAAAGCAGTAGGCCTTCAGCTGGGTGGTGAAGAGCTCATGTGGTTTCTCCCTCCCTGCTTCCTTAATCTCCAAGGTTGGGTGGGGGACAGTGTTCTCAGAGTGATCTACTCACTGACGAGAATCTTCTTGTCACATTCTCATCCTCTTCAGGAGGAGCCGTATCACCGTGTTCCTTGCAGTCAGGTTGTGTTTGGAGCTGGGTGACTTGGCAGCCCCTTAAACACATCAGAGGCCCAGTTCACAGTAATGGTCTGGGCGCCTCCCTCTATTTGTCCTGCCTTGCTGGCTGAGTTTAGGCTTAAGTCCTTTATTTTATCTCAGTTTGCTTCCGGCTTTCTGAAAAGGAGTGTAATAAAAACCTCATGCTTGAAAAGCACTTAAGACATACTGAGTAGGAGGTGCTACTGGATTACAAAGCACTACATTTTGTATTTAGGTTTCAGTTAAACACTTTCCCCTGTTCTTCCTCCCAGATTTGAGTTGGTGTAGTTCCTTGGACAAGGGCATGCCTTCAGGGGAATCTGCATTTATCATATGGTCAAGTGGAAGAGTGTGGGCAGATGGAGGCAAGTGTTGCATTAAGATGAGGTCTTCTGGGATGTACTTAGGTTTTTCTGAGAATTTGCCTGCACCTCGCATTTCATTGTAAGGCTTTTGTGTTCTTGGAGTGGGGAAATGTGCTTGTAATACATACCTTCCTTGTCTCCGCTCATCCTATGTTTGAGAAATGAGCTGAGAAAAAACAATCCCTTGTGATTTTGGGATCTGGGTTGCTTTGTTATTCCTCAGTATTGTATTTATGGGAGATGATGCCAGGCTTTTTGCCAATTTTTTTTAATTGGAAGAAAAGAACACATTTTTCTAATGATATGATGGTGAGAAAGATAGAACAAATGAAAAGGGAACAAATGAAAAGGGAAATGAAACCCCGGCTTGAGTGAAGTTTTCAGTACCTGCTACATGTAAATATGAGTTGGTTCTGTATTGGGTTTAAGTGAGGAGGCTCATGACGAGGGTGGGGTATATAACCGGTTACAGAGCTCTTGCCACCACCGGGTACTGTGGCAGTGATTGGAGTCTGTAATTAGGAAAGCAATCAAGACTACAGGATTAGACCTTCCACTTTAGAAAAGAAAAGGACCTGGTTTTATTTACCATGAGCTCAGCTTGCAGATGATCATTTTGCTGTGGTTTTTCAAGAAGACCACCTTGGGAGAAAGGCATGTAAATCGCATTTCATTGCTGGTTAAACAAATCAGTGAAAGTTGCAGGGACAATCCCTCCCCGGAGTGAAACCCTGCAGTAATTACCAACCGTCTCCTGACAGGAGATGGAGACACACACGGCAAGTATAAGTCCTGGCTTGCTCTTTGGAGTAAACGAACATTCATTTGAAAAACTGGTTTTCTTTTGATTGTGTCAGAAAAAGGGATTTCTAGCAGAGAGATCTGACAGAGTAGACAAAAGGCCTGGTTAAGTAATCAGATGTTCGTGCAGGTGCTCGTGTTTTCCCTGCAGCGCTTGTACATACCAGATGAACTATGTTCGGGCCCAGCGCACATTCTCCTTGGAGTAAGATCTTTGCATGCAAACGTTTTTCATTAATGACATATTTTTATGTAGTTATTTACTACATAGAATATGAGCAACTCTTTAATTCAGAGGATGAGTAGTTTTTTCCCTATTTCATCAAATAGGCACTGAACACTCCTGATAATATACTGTGCTCATTAAGGTTTATTTGGGGGCTTGCTGAGTTTGCTGTTGGTTAACTGCACTGTTTGGCTTAACTGTCAGGCTGTGGAGCAAGGGGTGATCCCTTTAATCTCTCCCCTGTTGCTCTTCTTAGCAATACGCTACCTGTAATGGTACTGGGCTCCATGTGCCTTGTTCTGGTCCAAGAGTTAGTTCTAGTTAGCATTCTTTTTCTTGCAAAGACCAGAAATGTATTCAAACCAGTTCAAGTATTAAAAGGCTTCATGAGAGAATATAATGACTTCTCTTGGACATAAAATATAGGAAGTACGAATCATCTCAGAAGAACCAGAAAATTGTCATTTAGTTACTCCTATTGTCCCTGTGAAGGTGTCATATCTTTGTGAATGGAGGTGTAATCTGTTCTGCTTTTCCTGTAGGCTCTTTCTGTGTGTACTTAGAATGCACATATGCACGCTCAGTCACTTCAGTCATGTCCAGCTCTTTGCAACCCTATGGACTATAGCCCACCAGGCTCCTCTGTCCATGGGATTCTCCAGGCAAGAACACTGGAGTGGGTTGCCATTCCCTTCTCCAGGGGATCTTTCTGACTCAGGAATTGAATGCACATTTCCAGCATCTCCTGCATTGCAGGCAGATTCTTTCTCACTGGGGGAAGCTGCACATGACTGTTGCCAATGCCATGTTATTTTTCAGTTGAGTGCTTAGTACCATATAATAATGATAATAATAATAATTGTTATTAATGTGAAAGAGAAAGAGAGAGGGAGACAGAGACTGATAGATTGCTGTCCGGATGATGAATCATCTTCCCTTATTTATTAAGTTAAGCTAGTAACAAATATATGGGCTTTCCAGGTGCCTCAATGGTAAAGAATCTGCCTGCCAAAGCAGGAGATGCAGGAGATACGGGTTCAATCCTTGGGCCAGAAAAATCCCCAGGAGGAGGAAATGGCAACCCACTCCAGTATTCTTGCCTGGAGAATCCCATGGACAGAGGAGCCTGGTGGGCTACAGTCTGTGTGGTTGCATGGAGTTGGACATGAGTGAGCATAGGCCCAGAGTAATAAATACATTCAGGAATCTACAGTGAGTTTTGTTTCTTGCTCACACTAGCATGTCAGTTGTGGGTCATCAGGAAGGCTCTGTGTATAGTCACTCAGGAACTGGGTTGACAGAGTGGCTACCGTTTTGAGCATTGCTGGT
>NW_011494961.1:5025809-5039490 GCF_000754665.1 Bison bison bison
CTTTGGATGGTCTTGCTTTGCAGTCAAATACTTGGCCCAGATGATGCATGTGACTTCCTGCTCACAACACATAGACCAAAACTAATGTAAGGTCCTTGCTCCCCAACCAGATACTAGAAGGAGCCTCAGTTCAGTTCAGTTCAGTCGCTCAGTCGTGTCCGACTCTTTGGGACCCCATGAATCACAGCATGCCAGGCCTCCCTGTCTAACACCAACTCCCGGAGTTCACTCAAACTCACGTCCATTGAGTCAGTGATGCCATCCAGCCATCTCATCCTCTGTCGTTCCCTTCTCCTCCTGCCCCCTATCCCTCCCAGCATCAGGGTCTTTTCCAATGAGTCAACTCTTCACATGAGGTGGCCAAAGTACTGGAGTTTTAGCTTTAGCATCAGTCCTTCCAATGAACACCCAGAACTGATCTCCTTTAGGATGGACTGGTTGGATCTCCTTGCAGTCCAAGGGACTCTCAAGAGTCTTCTCCAGCAACACAGTTCAAAAGCATCAATTCTTCAGTGCTCAGCTGTCTTCACAGTCCAACTCTCACATCCATACATGACCACAGGAAAAACCATAGCCTTGACTAGACGGACCTTTGTTGGCAAAGTAATGTCTCTGCTTTTCCATATGCTATCTAGGTTGGTCATAACTTTTCTTTGTGGGGATATTTGGTGAATAGTACTAACTGCTATCACACAAGGACAAGGGGTCTTATTCTTGTCTAATTACCTCTTGGCATTACTGTAGCCATAGAAGTATTTTGCATTTTTTCTTTTCTACCAGTGTTCCTTATTGGTGAAACTGAACTTGATAAAAATAGTGTATACAAGGTTATACTTGACTAAAGTCTCAACTATTTGGAGAATAATGATAATAAAGATAATTATGTATCTATTTGGAGAAGGAAATGGCAACACACTCCAGTATTCTTGCCTGGAGAATCCTGTGGACGGAGGACCCTGGTGGGCTGTCGTCTATGGGGTTGCACAGAGTCAGACACGACTGAAGCGACAGCATGCATGCATGTATCTATTATGTGCCAGACTGCTCACATAGATTATCTCTAATTGTTATAAGAATCCTTTGATGTTGGTAATATTAGTGCAAGATTGACTAATATTAAGGTTGGTAATATTGACTCTAAATCTCATGTTTTTTGTGTTGCTCATATTGACACTAAAAGATAATATGGAAAGTAAAATGTTTCTGAACTTGCAACTGAAACTTCTCCCATTATTTTTTGTAAATCTCTTTGCCTTAGAGGTTTATCAGAAAATAATGCAAACAAATGTCAGGATTGTAAAAATCCTAGAAAAATCTGCTGATATTTCCAACGCTCCATGAAGCATAAGTAAAGATAAATCTGTTTTGGGCACTTCCTTGATGGCCCAGTGGTTAAGACTCCATGCTTCCACTGCAAGCGGCACAGGTTTGATCCCTAGTTGGGGATAAGATTCTGCAAGCCATGTAGTTCAGCCAAAAAAAAAAAAGTAAGAGATCGGTTTGTACTCAGTACTTCTGAGCAATCTCTCTTTTTTTAACTTTTATTTTCCTATTTGCAACCAGGAAAGAAACATACATAATTTAAAACACATTCTTGGGCATCTCTGATTAGCAAAAGAATGGGAACACTTTCGTTACCTGTGTCCCATCCCTTTGCTTGTAGGTAGCTGCTCTGCTGCTTCTGAATACCTTGACTACTCTGGCCTTTCCTAGTTGGCTTTTGAGTTATATTTTGCAAAGGAGCCATGGGACTTCATTGATTTAGCATTTAGTTTGCTGGGCAAATGATAAATCAACAGGTGCCTAACCCTTTCCATGTATAAGGAAAGGCCAAAGTCTGTCATATATTATATGAAAATGAGATTAGTTAAAGCTATAAATATCCCAGAGTGTATTTTATTTGAAACACAATTAAAGCACTCCAGCCAGAGACAGAAACTCTCTCATTTGATGTTACATTATTTTAAGGCCTCACATTGCTTATTGTGATGACCTTTGGGACTTTTCTCTTCTTCGTGGGTTACGTGGTCTCCTAGTAGGCTTACATGTGGAATTCTAATTACTTTGCATTGTTCAATGGGTCTCTTTATTCTTGTAAAGTATAACTGTGAACTTTATCGTTGATTTAAAATATTTAACCTAAATTTTAATCTCACAGGTTCACACACATATACACACAGTATATAACATTTTATATATTCACATATAGTTTTAAGATTTGAGATAGTACTAGTAAGCTTGTAACAAAAAATTCTGACCGGTCCCTACCCCACTCTTCTCCAATTCCCATTCTTCAAAGGCATCCACTTCAAACTCTTTTAGCTGATTGTTCTGCTTTTTATCTCTATAATTTGAAACAACCATCTTTACATTTATATTCCACGTGTAGCCACTTTGGGTTAACTTTTATGAAAGATGAGGATTTCACTCTTTCAACCTGCAACATACCCTTCTTTCCTGCCCACCTGCCTTCACTCATCTTCCAACATGATTATATCACACTTTTTTGGTTAAAGCAATATTCAGTGTTACAACTAAGTAAGTACTTTTTACAACTGAGTCAAGTTGTTTAATTACATCATTTCTTAAAGTTAATAATTGCCTCTTTCTCTTGTAATTTTTAGAGATTCGCTAATTATTCTCCAACTTTCTGAGAGTTATAAATGTCCTTTCAATTTAGTCAAATATATCTTTCCTTTCCACTTCGCCCCTTCCCTCTCCCCTTCTTTTCTTTTTCTTCCTTTCTTCCTGTTTATGTTCTTCTTTTTTTCTTCTCGGTTACATCTTTTATGGAGTCTTCTGTCTTTCTAGGCTCAAACTTTCCTATATCAACATTCTAGAGTGACTTTCATCTTTTTTCCATGTTAGGTCTCTAGATTTCTGGATCTCATTTCTTTTTCTTGATTTTTACTCTCATTTTGTTGGATCACATCCTCTAGTAACTTTCTGAAAAAGGTGATGGGAATTAAATTTGTTTTGGTACTTTGCATATTTTTAATTGCATGATTCCACCAATTTACTCTCTTTTCGCTCAGCTATTATGGGTTTTCTGGCTAGCAATCCATCCTCACTTCTCCAAATGAGGTTAGATATCAGTATTTATAACACAAACTCCTGAGGATTAAAGGCTCTTGCTTTGTACCAGTAATGGTACAAGGTCAGCTGTGAGCTTCTGTCCCTCAGCAAGAATATTGCCAGAGAGTCTGCCCTCTTGGAGAATATTATTTCAGTATTTCTGTGTAGTTCTTTTGAGGGTCGTTATGTTGCTTGAGAAGAGGGGAGGAGACAAGAAAATAGCCAGTGCTATTTACACACAAACCTATTACAAAGTCTTCACTTGGAGAACTCTCCGTAGTTCTCTTATTTAAACCGTTGGGGATAAATATTGTTGGGCTAGTTTAATAACTTGCTAACAAGTTATATTTGGATGTGTCTGTGCATTTTTTTCCTTTATATTTTTTGCCTTTCTCTATCTTGCATTGTGATTTGTATAATGTACTTTGTATTCTTTGCCTTCCTCTGTCTGGCATTGTACTCCCAGGAAGCTGTTCCTTACAGATTTTATCACTTGGATTCTCTTGTAACTTGTTTCTAACCTTTAGTTAGATTTTTGCCAATAGGAGATCAACGGGAAGATAAAAAGAGAGAGATGTCAGATTGTTTCCTCTTCCTTCTTTGTTTCCTGTGGTTGTTGCTCCTACCACACAGTCCTGCCTTCTCAGTGTTAGGTCCCCCTGGGCTCCTGGAACACCATTTCCTCCCACTGTTGAAGTCTTTGGGGCCTCAGTGTTAGGTCCCTCTGGGCTCCTGGAACACCATTTCCTCCCACTGTTGAAGTCTTTGGGGCCTCAGCATTCTTTGTTCCGTGTGTCACCGTTCCCTTAACCCTGCCCCAAACTTGTGTAAATTCTTGCTTCCTTGGAGTTTCTTCGTTTGAATGATTTGAAGTGAATCTTTTTCCCACCAGGTTGCTGAAGGAAGCAACAGGAGATCTTTGTATTATGGAAAATAGAACCACAGTCTCAGAATTGGAAATAAGACTTTGTTACTAATTGAGAATGAACTGTACTGCAGAAAGGAAGGATGGGAATATTCAACCACAGACGAGGGTATGGTGGCTGAGAACCAACACACCCTAGTCTCTTAACACATCAGAACAGAAGCTTTCTTTATATATTTATGCAGCCTAAGTGCTGCTCCAAGGATTGCCTTGGTGAGGCCAAAGCAAAATGCGTAATTATAAATTAAGACTTTCTTGACTTTCAAAGGGAAATGGTTGCAGTGTCCAGTAAACCATTTAGTAGCCATATTTTGTTGAGATTCTGTTGATGTTTGATATTATGGAAGGACTAGTATCTTCATAGTTCTCACTGATTTTACTCAGCTTTGAGGAACAGGGAAGGACCCATTAATCTCCTATATCACCAGCGAAACTCTTGTTCCATGCAGGTTCATGAAGTTTCTGCTGGGTTAAACTTTGCTCCAGAGAATCTCCCCACTACTTTGGGTATTTGCACGAGGGAAAAGAAAAGAAAATAAAAATCCAGTATTTCGTTCTTGATGAGGGAATGGTAGGGAGGAGAAATAGGACTGGCCACCTGTTAAAGGGCTCAGGTCATGCGGCAGCAAGCCTATGAGGTTCCTGGTGAATCTGGAGAAAAATGCAGCATGTGAGGGAGCTTGGTCTCGCCTATGGCCCCCAAAGGACAGAACAGTAATGGCTTCAACAGGTGTTCAGATGCTTTTTCCAAAAGGAAAAATAATTAGATGTTTCGGGGTAAAATTTTAGAAGCTATATACAAATCATCTTGTCTATTTGATGTATGTTATGAGCATGTGCTCTTGGAGAAACTGGTTTATTTTCAAAAGACTGAATTAATCATAAAATTGTGATACAATTTTATGGCATGCTTAATTTATCTCAGATATACAAGTTTATGTCAGTTGCAAAAAACCTTAATGTTCATATTAACATTCAATAATGACCTCTCTTAAATTCAAAATTAAGCACATGTATATAACTGCAAATAAATGGCATTCATTAATTAATTTGGTAGGAAATTTGGTAGGACTTTGAAAGTGAAAGTCGCTCAGTTGTGTCCAACTCTTTTTGACCCCATGGACTAAGAAGTCCATGAATTCTCCAGGCTAGAATACTGGAGTGGGTAGCCTTTCCCTTCTTCAGGGGATCTTCCCAACCCAGGGATTGAACCCAGGTCTCCTGCATTGCAGGCGGATTCTTTACAGGCTGAGCCACAAGGGAAGCCTGAATTTGGTAGGGGGAGGTGACATATTATTTATAGGTCATTTAGATTATCAAACTGTTGAGAGGAAAGTCTGTGTTTTGTCTTTCTTTGATCTGCCTGTAGGCCTAACACAAAAGTACTCACAAATACTTATTAGATGAATATTTATGCCGTTCTGATGACTATTTTCCATCATTCTTCCCATTAAGGTAATTTCTATTTAAGGAGCTACTAAGATGACTGGACTCAGGAAAGCACTAAATTTGTAAAAATTTACTTGAGGGCATATTATTTAAATTGCTTTCTCCGACTCACTGCTTCAAAGATCTGCATAAATATGTCAAGGTATTTTATTTATTGTCAAATTACCTGATTTAGGGGACTCTTGGCAAGTAGTCAGTGAATTTAATAGTTCAGTAGTTATGGGATGCTTCTGGATTAGTGGATATTTTATGATTCAGCCTAGCATAGAGGGTTTGTAAAACTTCTTCACATTTATTTGCTGAGTGTCTTTTATTTATTCAAAATGTACATTTATTAGTAACTCAGTATGTGCCACGAACACTTCGACTACATGTTTGGGTTAGAAATGAAGGCTCAGAAGATAGATTTATGTTCTCACGAAGCTTAAAATTGTGTGTGTGTGTACGTAATATGAGGGGGAATATAAATCAGTAAAATACACATGGAATTACAGTGTAATGTGATGACAAGAGCATAGGGGAAGAGCAGGTTGCTAGGTACCAACTCCATCCGCCAGGGTCTGAGAAGGCCGACTTCTAGAAGGAAGACATGTTTTAGCCGACAGTGGGAAGGAGTGAGAGTTAGCCAGGTACCAAGGGTATGGAAGAGGCAGGGACTGTCCTCCAGGTCAAGCAAATTATACACACGAGATCAGGGACTTCAGGATGTCTGAAATATGTGTACAACTAAGTAAGAAATGATTTTTTTTGTCAATGAAATTTCCACTCTTAGGGGCAACCATATTGGCAATAATGTTGAAAAAGTGATATGACAATTTTGGGGACTTGAGAACTAATAGCAGCATTTACGGAATACTTTTTCTATGTGCCAGATGCTATGCTTAGTATAATACGTCACATGTGTCATTTTATTTAATCCTCGAAATAGCCCAGTGAGGCAAATACTGATATTAACATCTCGTAGGAGATTCAGGGACAGAGAGCTTAGGTTTGTTTGCTGACAAACACAGGCAGGTCGCTGTCACTCTAGAGCCTATTGTCTTCATTACTATGCTTACGGTCTGTTCAGATCTGAAAATTAAGAAAACAACCTCAAGCACAAAATTCACTCCCAGTTAACAGTTTCTACTTGAAGAATTGTTCATTTTAAAAATCAGAAAATATAGGTTCTTTTCACATGTGTTTTTCTTTCAGTCTGACAATTCTATCACATTATAATAGATGAGTTGATTTCAAATACTAAATGTAAACACGTTAAATAATGCAAAGCATGCATGAACACTATACATAGTTTTCAAGTCTAAGGAAGAATTAACAAGACTATATACGTGAACTATGACTGATTGTTGCTATATCTTACAGCTAAGAAAAAACTAACACATTGTTGTAGGTTTTTTAGAGAAGTCTCTCTAAACTGAAGTTATTTGAAATGAGCCTGATACTAAAAGGCTGTGGTGTTGTTTCCAACATTACAGGCAAACCTTGGCTTCTGTGTGTTTGACATCTCAAATCCCCTATAAGTTCCTCACTGTGATCCAGCTTGGTCTGTTTACCAAATCTAAATCTCTGGAAAATTTGTTCCTGCAGAAGGTCTAGAAAAGATGATTTATTTTGAGGCTGCACATTTGTCATTCACCTCTACCTTCCCTTCCCAGGGTCTAGCCAAGGCTTCCATCATCAGGTCTGACACCACTGGGAATATCTTTTCTCGTTTGGTTGCCTGTTCACTTTCCTTCTGTCCTTTCTATTAACTCCTCTATCTCTATCCATAATTCAGGTCTACTGTTTGTCCTTTTATATACATATTTCTGGCATAGATCTTTCCAGTTCCATCTCCTTCCACCTCATTTTCTTCTTGTCTCCCCTTCATTTCAACCTTTCACTTTGAGGTTCACTTTTGGAAAGTACTGATATATACAGATTTATATATAAAGTATATATACAGCCTGGTGTTATCTAATTCCTTGCCTCTTTCCTTTATTCCCTTTGAACAGTCTGCCTAAGTCAGAGTGAGTCACAACTCTGTCCTCTTTTTCTCTCCTCTCATGCTATTTTATTTCTTGTATGGTATTGCTGCTTTGGAGAAGGCTGAGAGATTGCCAAGTGACTCAAGAGACCCAATTTCAGTGGTCTTCTGTTCCTTAGCACCCAAAGGACAGTATTTAAATTTTATGAGGTGTGAGGTCTTATTTTGGATACTATGCATCTCCTTTGGCAAAGAAAACCTCTTTGGGAAAGTGGACATCAAGGTCTTCAAATTATGCAATGCTAAATGTTCCCTCTTTAACTTTCTTATCTTTGTACTTCTCAAACAAGTCTGCCAATTTAGACATGTGGCTAATAAAAATGCTGTATAGCATTCTTATGTTAAAACACTAAAATTTTTCTTCATAAAATAACCTGTAATCATTAAAAAAAAGTAAAAGAAAAAAAATAGGAAAAATCTCTATAGTCTCTAGTGCTGTGCTGTTTGCTTAGTTGCCCAGTCGTGTTCGACTCTTTGCAACCCTATGGACCGTAGCCCACCAGGCTCCTCTGTCCACGGGGATTCTCCAGGCAAGAATACTGGAGTGGCTTGCCATGGCCTCCTCCAAGGGCACTTCCCAACCGAGGGATCAAACCCAGCTCTCTCACATTGCAGGTGGATTCTTTACTGTCTGAACCACCAGGGAAGTCTCTAGTGCAACCATTGTTAACATATTTTTGATGTTTTATTTTTTATTTGCTTCAGAGTTTTAAAAATTCTTTTTTTTTTTTTAAATCAATAGCTTCCCTGGCAGGCTACAGTCCATTGAGTTGAAAAGAGTCAGATGTGACTGAATGACAAACACTGTCTTTGGGGAGTATAATGACTAATTTTTCTTTCCTGTTTATCATAGTCTCTATAATCATATCTTTTTATTTTAAAGTTTTAATGTATTTATTTAGGCTGTGCTGGGTTTTCATTGCTGCATAGGCTTTTCTCTAGTTGTGGTGCATGGGCTCCTCATTGCAGTGGCTTCTTTTGTTGCAGAGCATGGGCTCTAGGGGGCTTCCCTGGTGGCTCAGCAGTAAAGAATCCACCTGTAAGGCAGAAGACTCAGGTTCGATCCATGAGTCGGGAAGATTCCCTGGAGGTGGGCATGGCAATCCACTCTAGCACTCTTGCCTGGAGAATCTCATGGACTGAGGAGCCTGGCAGGCTCTAGTCTAGGGGGGTCACAAAAAGCTGGGCATGACTGACGTGATTGAGCATGCGCGCCTGGGCTCTGGGATGCTTGGGCTTGTGGTCACAGTACGTGGGCTCAGTGCTTGTAAGCTCTAGAGCGCAGGCTCAGTAGTCGTGGTGCATATCCTTAGTTGCTCTGCTGCGTGTGGTTCTTCCCAGATCAGGGATCAAACCCACGTCCCCTGCATTGCAAGGCGAATTCTTAACCACTGGACTACTGCGAGGTCCCTCCCACTTTTTAGTATGTGAGATTTTACTTCTCTCTGTGCTCAATTTGACCAGCTTTCTTTCGTCCTTCACTGACCCTAGTCAGTGCATCAGAGTTCCGTGGGAGTGATGACTGAGGGAGTACAAAGAATGAAACAACTAAAAAAGAAAAACTCAGCTGTTATGAGCTTCCTCCCACCGATATCTTTTATGCCATCTTACCCAGAAACAAACTGTGAAAAAGCCTGGAATTAACTACGATGTAAAATAGTGGAGTAAAACAGTTAATGACATTTCTGGAAAGGAAAAATACAGACTAACAGCCAAAAATCCTAGCGTGAAGTTACTGACATTCCATTCCATATGAATAAGGAATGTTACATTGGTACCGAGAGGCTGTTTTGTACAGATGTTTGTGAAAGGATAGAGTAGTATAAAATCGCTAGAGGGAGTCTGATTTTACACATGTGTGAATTAGGACTGCAAGTAACAGAAAACAAAATTAAACTAGCTTAAACAAACAAATAAATATTACTAGGTCCCCTGCTCAAAAATTCAGGGGAGGCTCGCTTCAGCCTGTTTTAATCTAATGGCTCTGGCTGCTTCTCCAAAGTTTGCTCAGCTGTACCCTCCTCTGTGTATTGGCTTCATCCTCAAGCTGGCTTCTTCAAGGGGGAAAACTGACTGCAGTTGCTTTAAGCTTCACAGTTCTGTTTCATGACTTTCAGAGGGAATGAGAGCTATTTGCCTGGTGATTTTTTTTGACCGAGAAAAGTTAGTTCCCAGAAGTTCTATGTAAATCTTCCATTACATTTTCCTGGTCTCAATTAGGTCGTAAGATCTAATTGGTCTCAATCAGATCATATGTCCACCAAGAGTCAGACATGACTGAGTGACTGAACTGACTGAACCGTCCCTTCCTGAGCTAATCTCTGTGGCCAGGGCAGTGCCTGCTGCTGATTGGCTTACATCTGTACTCCTGACCCAGTCACAGTGGCAGACGTGTTGAGATTACCGTTGCACCAGTCGGGTTCACTTCTGTAGCTCAAGATGTGGTACTTGTCCCTTTATGCATTTGGCCTCATGAAGAAGAGAAGGATGCAGGAAGGAAAACTGGACCATTTTTAGAAGAAGGAAAAAATGGGAATGAATGCAGTGTAAATTTAACCCATGGTGATTGCGACTGACACTTTCACAGGGCTTCCTTGGTGGCTTAGATAATAAAGAATCTGCCTGTGATGCAGGAGACCTAGGTTCAATCCCTGGGTTGTGAAGATCCCCTGGAGAAAGGAAGGCCAGCCCACTCCAGTATTCTTGCTTGGAGAATTCCATGGACAGAGGAAGCTGGGAGGCTGCAGTCCTTGGGGTTGCAAAGAGTCAGACATGACTGAGCAACTAACACACTTAATTGCTTGTCTGAAACTTGTATTTAGTTTAGGGCTTGATCCCTTTGAAAATATTAAAAACTTAGAAAATGCCCACATAAAGAGAACAGATGATAAATCCTGTGTGATATACAATTATGATAAAAAATACTGAAGTTATTAAATTTTGGAGAAGAGGTGGCTTAGGGTATGTAGTTTTGGAGACATGTTTTCTAGGTTTTCAAGTCTCTCACCTCTCTTACCAGATTTTGATTTTCGCAAATTGCTTAATCTGTGTGTGCTTTAGCTTCCTCACCTGTAAAGTGATATCCTGAAATATCCATTGCACAGGGTTGTTATGAGAGCTAAACGGGCTAATATATACAAGCTTTTATGTCAGAGCCTTGTTCACATTAGCACTTGATAAATGCTTACTCTGAATCAAATTCATAATCTACTCTAATTAAAATTCCCTCACTGTCCATTTTCTCAGTTATTCATATGATATAATATTAATGCTTTAATAGAAGATTATTTGAAAAGTAGTAGTTTAATTTCTTCCATGACATGATGTAAAATTATTTTTTGAAATATTCAGGAAATGTGCATAGAGAAGTGACATATATTTTATTTTGTTCTGTGTGTGTGTGTTTAAGATTTGTCAACACCCTTAAAATTTGTTCATTTTCATGACCCTTTTACATTATGAAAATAATATATTGAATTGTCATCCACTCTGCAGAGGTGAAACCCGACCTAAAATTTGATTATGATGTCAAGACTAACGATGCCACACATGCACCAAGAAAGTGTGAAAAGATTTATTACTGACAAAGCGAGCTCTCTGCAAAGAGCAGGTCCAGAGATGGGTTGAAAGAATAGGGAGAGGAGACCGGCTTAGCCTGTAATATAGTTTGGGGCAAGTCTAGGGTCTGGGTTCCTGGTCATGGACTAGGGACCATGTGGTTACCAAAGGAGGTAGCACCTAGGATTTCTCATCAGCTTGCCCATCTGAGGAACAGAAAGGGATGGGTGGTGGGTGACAGGCTTTGAAAGCTATCAGCAGTCAAAAATCATGGGTAGAATCAGACCCTTTATTAGTAAACATGGAAGCTATAGAAATTGTAATGCAGAAATGAAAATCTTTGGCAATCATCTAATCCAGACACATTTATTTGTATATTTTCTGTCTCATCATTCTCTATTTAGGTTATTCCTGGCGATTTTAAAATCCTATAACTGGACTTTTTTTTTTTAGCCAGTTTTCAGCCATTATGAATCATATTAAGCCTCACATTGTGTGTACTGAACCAAAGAAAAAGGCAAGTTGGGCTGTAAATCTTCTGGAAAAATCAAATTGGCTTATGGGCTTTCCTTTTTTAAATTTCAAGCCATTTAAGATTATCCATAGTAACGTTTAATGGATAATATCTGTTTCAATGTATTAACCAAATGACAATATAACTTTTGTTTATGTCATGTTAGTCTAGAGCCGGAGAATCAACATCAGGCTGCCAGATAAAACCCATGCTTAAATGATCTGAAGTGTTTGTCTTCTTTTTAACTTTATTGATTGCCCATTTTTAGAGTTATTAATTATATTTCATTTTTCTATCTTTGTTTTGAACTATTTTTTTTTGACTGGGCTGAATCTGGGTCAGATTGACTCTAGAGGACTCTAAATACAGTCTAATTATAAGAAAAAAAATTTCTTTCCTTTTCATATAACATAGTTATATAGTTACATAGCTTAAAAAAGTAAAAAAATATAAACTCTATGGACTCCTATTCTAGCCACAACTCTAGCAGGCTTGCAATAAGTCAGGTGAAGCTTATTAATATGCAATTTAAGGAAAATTCTGCCATAAAGTTATATTCATTCATTTAATAATCATTCATGATAGGGTATTGATTGCTGAGAACACAGTGGTGACTCATATATAATCACTGATTTAAGAAACTTTCACTTTAGTAGGGTAGCAGACAATTAAGCAGTCAAATGCAATGGAGCATGATAAACATCAGGATAGAACAAACCACAACCATACCATTAAGTTTGCTGAACAATGCCTCATCTATAGCACTCATTTTTCAAGTGTGTGACCTTGGGATTTCCTTAACTTCCGTAAGCCTTAGTTTCTCATCTGTTATATATGTCTGATTACACACGATTCATTGTTTTAAATTTTGATAAGGATTAAATGAAAAAAATATGCAGAGTACCTATCACAATGCTTTTTTATAGTAAGTGCTTGGTGAACAGTAGATGTTATTAGTAGTAGTCAAAGTCATGATTGTTGTACCACTATTCATCTTAAAAACGCTTTAGAAATATTGTCTAAAATTGGTGTGAAGCAAAATTTAATTATAATTTGATTATGTCACTTACTCCCTTAAACCAAAACTCTTTAGTGGTTTCTTATTTCTTGTTTAATAAAAGCCATATTAATTTTCTTGCATTTGGAGGCCCTCAACAATTTATCCCTTAACCTCTCTTTTTCAGTAAGCTTTTTACACTCCTCTTCAGCTCTTCTTTAAAGTATGATCTATACTTCCTGGCTTCTCTTCCTCCACTCTTCAGTTCAGTTCAGTCACTTAGCCATGTCTGATGATTTGCGACCCCATGAATCGCAGCACGCCAGGCCTCTCTGTCCATCACCAACTCCCAGAGTTCACTCAGATTCATGTCCATCGAGTCGGTGATGCCATCCAGCCATCTCATCCTCTGTCGTCCCCTTCTCCTCCTGCCCCCAATCCCTCCCAGCATCAGAGTCTTTTCCGATGAGTCAACTCTTCGCATGAGGTGGCCAAAGTACTGGAGTTTCAGCTTTAGCATCATTCCCTCCAAAGAAATCCCAGGGCTGATCTCCTTCAGAATGGACTGGTTGGATCTCCTTGCAGTCCAAGGGACTCTCAAGAGTCTTCTCCAACACCACAGTTCAAAAGCATCAATTCTTCGGCATTCAGCCTAGTATGATATCTAGGTTGGTCATAACTTTTCTTCCAAGGAGTAAGCATCTTTTAATTTCATGGCTGCAGTCACCATCTGCAGTGATTTTTGAGCCCCCCAAAATAAAGTCTGACACTGTTTCCACTGTTTCCCCATCTATTTCCCATGAAGCGATGGGACCAGATTCCATGATCTTAGTTTTCTGAATGTTGAGCTTTAAGCCAAATTTTTCACTCTCCACTTTCACTTTCATCAAGAGGCTTTTTAGTTCCTCTTCACTTTCTGCCATAAGGGTGGTGTCATCTGCATATCTGAGGTTATTGATATCTCTCCTGGCAATCTTGATTCCAGCTTGTGCTTCTTCCAGCCCAGCGTTTCTCATGATGTACTCTGCATAGAATTTAAATAAGCAGGGTGACAATATACAGCCTTGACGGACTCCTTTTCCTATTTGGAACCAGTCTGTTGTTCCATGTCCAGTTCTAATTGTTGTTTCCTGAGCT
>NW_011494961.1:5039590-5040523 GCF_000754665.1 Bison bison bison
TCTATTTCTGCAGGGTGACAATATACAGCCTTGACGGACTCCTTTTCCTATTTGGAACCAGTCTGTTGTTCCATGTCCAGTTCTAATTGTTGTTTCCTGAGCTGCATATAGGTTTCTCAAGAGGCAGGTCAGGTGGTCTGGTATTCCTATCTCTTTCAGAATTTTCCACAGTTTATTGTGATCCACACAGTCAAAGGCTTTGGCATAGTCAATAAAGCAGAAATAGATGTTTTTCTGGAACTCTCTTGCTTTTTCCATGATCCCACGAATGTTGGCAATTTGATCTCTGGTTCCTCTGCCTTTTCTAAAACCAGCTTGAACATCCGGAAGTTCACATTTCACATATTGCTGAAGCCTGGCTTGGAGAATTCTGAGCATTACTTTACTAGCATGTGAGATGAGTGCAATTGTGTGGTAGTTTGAGCATTCTTTGTCATTTCCTTTCTTTGGTATTGGAATGAAAACTGACCTTTTCCAGTCCTGTGGCCACTGCTGAGTTTTCCAAATTTGCTGGCATATAGAGTGCAGCACTTTCACAGCATCATCTTTCAGGATTTGAAATAGCTCCACTGGAATTCCATCACCTCCACTAGCTTTGTTCATAGTGGCTATAATAATTGAAACTAATATTTATATGCAGGTCAGGAAGCAACAGTTAGAACTGGACATGGAACAACAGACTGGTTCCAAATAGGAAAAGGAGTCCGTCAAGGCTGTATATTGTCACCCTGCTTATTTAACTTCTATGCAGAGTACATCATGAGAAACGCTGGGCTGGAAGAAGCACAAGCTGGAATCAAGATTGCCGGGAGAAATATCAATAACCTCAGATATGCAGATGATATCACCCTTATGGCAGAAAATGAAGAGGAACTAAAGAGCCTACTTGATGAAAGTGAAAGAGGAGAGTGAAAAAGTTGGCGTAAAGCTCAA
>NW_011494961.1:5040623-5091734 GCF_000754665.1 Bison bison bison
AAGTTGGCGTAAAGCTCAACATTCAGAAAACGAAGATCATGGCATCTGGTCCCATTGCTTCATGGGAAATAGATGGGGAAACAGTGGAAACAGTGTCAGACTTTATTTTTTGGGGCTCCAAAATCACTGCAGATGGTGATTGCAGCCATGAAATTAAAAGATGCTTACTCCTTGAAAGGAAAGTTATGACAAATCTAGATAGCACATTAAAAAGCAGAGATATTACTTTGCCAACAAAGGTCCATCTAGTGAAGGCTATGGTTTTTCCAGTGGTCATGTATGGATGTGAGAGTTGGACTGTGAAGAAAGCTGAGCGCCAAAGAATTGATACTTTTGAACTGTGGTGCTAGAGAAGACTCTTGAGAGTCCCTTGGACTGCAAGGAGATCCAACCAGTCCATTTTAAAGGAGATCAGTCCTGGATGTTCATTGGAAGGACTGATGCTGAGGCTGAAACTCCAATACTTTGGCCACCTCATGTGAAGAGTTGACTCATTGGAAAAGACCCTGATGCTGGGAGGGATTGGGGGCAGGAGGAGAAGGGGATGACAGAGGATGAGATGGCTGGATGGCATCACCTTTGGGTGAAGTCCGGGAGTTGGTGGTGGACAGGGAAGCCTGCCGTGCTGCAATTCATGGGGTCACAAAGAGTTGGACACGACTGAGTGACTGAACTGAACTGAACTGAATATTTATTAGTATTATGTAGCAGGCACTGAGTAAAGTATTTACATGAATCATCTTATCATATTATCCCAGTTCAGAAGTGAGAAACTGGACCAAGTCATAGAACTCATAAGAGAGAGTGCCAGAATTCTAACCATTACTTCATATTGCCAATGCTTAACCATTGTGCTCCTCTGCCTTCACCCAATCTGCCTGATGAGATCCATTCATCCTTTTGGCCTTCTTGCAACTCCAACTTCTGTAGAGAGCTCCAGTTGTCATAAAAGTTAACCTTTTGATTCCATATATATCTGTTGCTGCTGCTGCTAAGTTGCTTCAGTCATGTCTGGCTCTGAGACCCCATAGACAGAAGCCCACCAGGCTCCCCATCCCTGAGATTCTCCAGGCAAGAAGACTGGAGTGGGTTGCCATTTCCTTCTCTAATGCATGAAAGTGAAAAGTGAAAGTGACGTCGCTCAGTCGTGTCCGTCTCTTCACAACCCCATGGACTGCAGCCTACCAGGCTCCTCCGTCCACGGGATTTTCCATGCAAGAGTACTGGAGTGGGGTGCCATTGCCTTCTCTGCCTTGTTTAAACCGCTGTTACAGTGTCTGCCTCATTTTACTTTCTATTTTTGTTCTTTATGTAAATAACCTCTGAATGGAGTGGTAGCCAGCCTGAGTAGATGCCAAGTCTTCATCAGTTTTGTGCTCCTTGGAGGACTACATAATATACTTTATATTTCAGAGACAATCAATGGATGTTTTTGGAGCTAAATTCAGTTACTCTAAACTGTTTGACCTCTGAAAATATTTTATTATCCATGTTGAAGTAAAACGTTAGAATTTTAAGATGATTATGGTAATTTTTGTTTTAAAGATAGACAGTTTCACTCAATAAATAGTGTGTTCACAAGGTGGTTGATGATGCAAGTGCTATAGAGGACTCAACAGTTCTGTTCTAGTTTCAATAGTCCGTATTCCAACAATTACGTTCTTCATGCTAAACTAGACTATAATGTTAGATGGTAAGTTCTGAGAGGCAGAAACATGCTTGTCTTAATTACTAAGAATTCTCAATTCTTAGAACAGTGCCTGGATGCAGTCAGCTCTCAATTCATATTTATGTGATTGACATTAGTTAAATGTTGAGCCAACTTAAAGCTTTTGAGAAGCAAATAGGCTATCAGTAAATCAGATGATGAGTCAAATAAGGATATAATTCCAAAGACTCCATCGCTTCAAATGTGCCATTTAATGGGCACCATTTCTTTCTTTTTATATTGTGCATTCCAAGGTGGCATGTCAGATGGTTATAATGCACAAGGTATATATTCGGCTTTGTTTCTGTGCTATTGTCACATGTACAGCAAACCGAAATGGAATATATTCATTTATCTGTAAGATTGCAATGACTCTACTTTTGTGACTGTACCTTTCTCTTTGCCCGTCTCCTGGCTATAATCTTTTGCGTAGTTTCTGGAGCTGGCCTCTCGGTGTAAATCCTTATCTGAAGCCTACACTTCACCACCACTTTTTTTGGAGTGAGCGTGGCAGCACCATTTCTAGCTGTGGAACTGACAGAATCCTGAGAGATAACCAGATGCATAAGTTACTTCCCATCATTTTTAAAAATAGGCTTTGGGGCAGAACTTTGCCAGGGGCTCAAAGCTACAGTGTGAGGGTACAAGAGTCCTGGGTCATTTTACTGTATTTCCTGATGGCAAGCACTTTTGCTGCCTTTATGAGTAGCATGGTTTGCTCTCTGACAAAACAATAAGGCTGTGATTCCAGGTAATAAGCCTCCTGATGGGATAACCACTATTATCTGCTAGCTGGGGAAGTTTTCATCATCCGTCTCAAGTGAAAGTGGGAGGAGAAAGATGGGAGGATAGTGAATTAAAAAAGAGCCAGAAAAGATGAATTTCTGGTCCAAGAATTCCTGCTTTTTTCCCCCCTCGTTATCTTGAGGTTTTTGTGAATGTTCATAAATAAGTACATTTACTAAAAGATTTCACAAGGAAGATTAATGCAACAAGTTCTTTGAAAACTCCAGGAAATATGAAACAGTAAAAGGATTTCTCTCCTCGCCCTTATAACTGGGTATGTGCTTCCCTGGCAGGTGGCCACATCCTGCCAGAGCACACCCTCCTTGAAACTGTCTTGTTGGAGCTTATGTGTCTTCAGTTATTTGCTGGACATTGTCAGAGGAGCCAGAAGAAATGAAAAAAGAACCCCTTCCAAGTCACTGGAAGCCCCCCAGGAGTCCTTGGTAGTAAATGGGATGTAACAGCACTAAAAAATGGATTTATTTAAAAGGCATATACTCTAGAAGTCATTAAAACTTTCCATATTCAAGCTCCATCATAGAGTGACTCCCCCCCAACCCCAGAACATATATGAACTACCCATATTTTCATCTGGTATATTAAGGTTAAGTTAAATATTCACATTTTGCAGTACTTAGAAAAGTCATTTTTTTTTTTTGACTCAATGCTCTACAAACAAGAGGCTATTTCCCACACCAGAGAATATGCAGTGGAAAACTTCCCTCTAAAATTTTAAGACTTAATTGTTTAATTAAGATCAGCATAGCCTATTCAAACTGAAGTTAATGGATTTAGACCTTATAGATTTCCTGATGTCTTTTAATCTTCTTGGTTGTTTAGCTCATTTCTGATTTCCTTTTCTTTTTCTTTGTGTTCTCAGAGTGCCTGTACCCACTGGGAGATGATGGTTCTATGAAAATGATTCTGAACATTAACCTATGTGCTAACATTCTTTGAATGTGAACCTTAAGGATTTTAGTATTCTCTTTCTTATCTTTAATTTTTGGTGTTGTGTTCCCTTTAACAGAGAAATGTCTCACTGACCCTAGCTCACATTATGCCTCCACCCCCACTCCATCCCCTGACACCTCCTTCACCCCACGGAGTCTGCTGCCTCTATCATCTTTCGGTGGTGCTGAATGTATATAGCTTTGAAACACTTTGGAATGAAAGGTGCCATGAAATTGTAAAGTGTTTTTATCACAGAGTTCTGCCAATATGTCTCGATCCTGACGGGCAACACCTCTGCTATTTCAGTGTTGTGACGGGGACACCCGGCTGGTCCTGAGAAGGCACCGTGCTCAGACAAGCATGTGAGATTGCATTTGTCCTTGGGGTTGAGCCCTAAGCTTCAGAGCATCTACCATGTTTTGACAGTTGTGGGAGATGCATGGCAAGAAGGTTAGTGCCTTGCTACTTAAAGTGTGGTTTGTGGCATCTTCTAGGCACTTATTGGGTATGTAGCACCTTGGGCCTTGTCTCAGACCTCCTGAGTCAGAATGTGCATTTAATATGATATACAGGTTATTTGTATACTAACTGGTGTAGTTGACATCTGCTATTTTTTTCTGTCCTGTATTCCTGGTTCTGGTAACCATACCTCTCACCCCTTCTTAAAAAACTCCTTTATCCTAATCAGGTGATTCTGCTGGGGTTGCCAGACACAGGGCCCTGACTTTTTGGCCATAGAGGTACTCACATAATTCAATCTTGGACATTTAAGCTGCGACAATTGATCTCAGGGTAGTCACATGGGCTATATGTCCCAAACTGGGCAGGGGAGGCCTGGTTCTTCACCCTGAAATTGGAGGGGAAGCCTTTTCTCTCTGGAGGGATGAACCTGGAAGGAGGTAACTTGGAATTGTCAATGGCCATTTTTTTCAGTTGACTGGAGAATACCTGTGTACTATGGAGAAGAAAGAGTAACATCCAAAGGAGAGCAGAGGCGTGAGCTGGAGCTCTGGTGCCTGACCCCTGCTGTAGTTTGGTTGTACGAGCTCATGAAATGTCCTTTTTGCTTTGCTTGGTTTGAGTTAGGTTTCTGTCCCTGACAGAGGAAGCAAAGATTCTCCATTACATCCATAAACATAAAAAAGTGGGGTTGATATGAGAGGATTAAGCTTTCAAGTATTAGCTTATTACGCAAGAAAACTCAAAGCAAATTGTGACCTAACATATGCTTAAACTCTCTAGTGTTCTCTCTTTATATATAAGGAAAAAATTCAAAAAGTTTTTGAAAGTTTTAAGTGAAAAAATGAATATAAAACACCTAATATGGTGACTGATGTATAGCAGATATTCAATAAATGTTATCTACCATCATTTGTTGGTGTTACCAGTAGCATCACTTCATGGCAAATAGAAGGGGAAAAAGTGGAAACAGTGGCAGATTTTATTTTCTTTGGCTCCAACATCACTATGTATGGAGACTGCAGCCATGAAATTAAAAGACATTTGTTGCTTGGAAGGAAAACTATTACAAACCTAGACAGTGTGTTAAAAAGCAGAGCATCACTTTGCCAACAAAGGTCCATCTAGTCAAAGCTATGGTTTTTCCGATAGTCATGTATGGATGTGAGAGTAGGACCAAAAAGAAGGCTGAGCACTGAAGAATTGATGGTTTCAAACTGTGGTGCTAGAAGAGACTCTGGAGAGTCCCTTGGACTGCAAGGAGATTAAACCAGTCCATCCTAAAGGAAATCAATCCTGAATATTCATTGGAAGGACTGATGCTGAAGCTCCAATACTTTGGCCACCTGATGTGAACAGCCAACTCATTGAAAAGACTCTGATGCTGGGGAAGATTGAGGGCAGGAGGAGAAGGGGGCAACGGAGGATGAGATGGCTGGATGGCATCACTGACTCAATGAACATGAATTTGAGCAAGCTCCAGGAGATAGTGAAGGACAGGGAAGTCCGGCGTGCTGCAGTCCATGGGGTTGCAAAGAGCTGGACATGACTTAGTGACTGAACAATATTAGTAGTAGGAGCAGCACTGCCTCACAATGGAGCAGATTCTCTCTAGCACAGGAATCTGAATGTGACTTTACCCTCCAAGTCTCAATAACCGGCCTGAATTTTTCAATGCAAATTTAACTAGATTTTTCTCTTTTTTTTTCTGGTGAACCTAATTTTCTCAACATGAGAAGAATAATCAAAGATGCTGGGCAGGAGCTCTAGGTGCATAATGGGTTAGAGAAAGCAGAAAGAGCTACAGCCCTTCATGCAGTGAGGCTTCTTTCCCAGTGGACATTATCTCAGCTCCAATGGCAACCACCCCAAGAGTGGCAGCTGCCCTTGCTTTCTCCTCCTCTAGGTCTTTTCTCTGCCTCCGCAGAGCGCAGGGGCTGTGGATGGGGAAAGCCACTCTCATTTATAGCTTACAGTGACTCCTTTCTTGGTGTCATTGCCTCCCTCACCCCTCCAGGCACATTCTTGAATATTCTTTACCTCTGTAGTTGGAAACCTCAGAGAATTTTTCTAGAATTTTGCTCACAGAGGAATCCTCCTTGATTGTTGGGTTATCAAATGTTTAAAGTAGCAACTCCTTTAAGGAAACTGTTCAAAGCTACTCTAGTCTTGCCTTGGGCAAATAAACTTTGTGACACCATATTTCTGATTGTCACTTTAATTCTATCTCTGTTTCGTTCAGGCAGGCGTAAACACACTGACTTTTCGGCTTAAGTTGGACACACCTTCCTGAAGGTGTTTTCTCAGGCTGCCGTAGGGTAGGTAGGGTTTCTCATTGCCTTTAGCCAAAGTTTGAGCTCAGGTATTTGAACACTTGCCAATAGCCCCAAATATCTCATTCTGTTTTCCTTCATAGGGCAATGGTGACATCTTGATAAATCAAATTAACATCTAGAAAAGGTATCAGGTTAAAATTTGATGCTTATTTTGTGTTGTACTTTTGTCGTTTACAGAATAAAAAAATGATTTAAAAAATAGTGATTCTAAAAAAAGTGGGAAAAAACATCTCTGTATCAATAAATATTAATTAAAATTTATTTAGAATTGTTTAATTACTGTGTGTATTTGAATGTATGATTAGTAACCTCTGTATGGGCAATGGAAATTCCTTCTTTTGAATTTTACACACACTTGCTGATTGATTAGTTTATCCAAGGCCCAGTGCTATAAAAGAAAATTGAATGACTTGATTCTTGTCTCGAGGTGTTTAAAACGGAGATATTTTGCCATGTAACAAGTCAAATCAGAGAAAGCTTACTCTAGTGGGTGCCTATGTTGGAGAAGATCATTGAGAGGATGTAACATTGGCTAACCCTGGAGTTGGACCTGAGCAATTGATGATTCCTCACCCATTCCCCTGTCCTTGGACTGTGCATTCCACTTGAGTTTCCTGCACTAGACACTCAAGGACACAGCCTTTAGATAGTGTTGTTGAGATTATCTGGACAGTATAGATGACTAAACTCAGTTAAGGCCTCTACGTAAACTTTTAAGATCCCAGGGACAGGTATGGAGATCCACTCATCTTGCCAATACAAGGGAACTTGTAAGTTCCCTTGCTTATTAAAACCTGCCACCTACCAATCTTAAGAGGTCTGTCTTTTTCTTGGTCTTTCCTCGCTTTATACATGTACAGGGGCTAATTTTGGATTTCACTTGGGAAATTCCTAAGTTTGCAAACCAACAACCTCTGCTTGGATGATGGAGTAGCAGTATAACAGATGTTTATAAAGACTTTTAGATAATACTTTTTGGACACACTACTTCCTCTCCCATCATTAGTGTTATTGGACCTATGACATAGACAGCTTTATTCATACTGTGGCTTTTTTCAACTCTGAGTACAACTTGTGTGTTAATCACTAGTCATGTCCGACTCTTTGTGACCCCATGGACTGTAGCCTGCCAGGCTCCTCTGTTCATGGAATTCTCCAGGCAAGAATACTGGACTGGGTTGCCATTTCCTTCTCCAGGGCATCTTCCCAACCTAGGGATTGAACCCAGGTCTCCCACATTGTGGGCAGACTCTTCAACTGAGCCACCAGGAAAGCCAACTTGGGAACTGTGAAATTGATGAGAGAGCTGTTTTCTCTACAGGTATTTTGTATGGCAGATAATATATATATATATATATATATATATAAAACACACACACCACATATATTTTAACTCATTATTAACCAAAATGGATGGAGACAGAACATGATAGAGTGTTTCTCAAACATTTTTTTTCATTATTGTCTTCCTAAATTAAAAAAAAAAAGAAATTAAAATTTTCTCCAGTGAGAGAAATTAAGGAATAAAATTGTGTCAGCAGAATTGAACTTTGGAGGATCACAGATATTATAATATCTAAGAATTTTTTGATCTTCAAGAACTAATTTTTACTTCTTTGGAGGTGATATAACCTCCAGTGAAATTGTTTGGCATAGTGGAAAGAACAGGTCTTTTAGCATCAAACAGACGTGATTCAAATACAGCTTCATCATTTATTAGGTGACTTTGGGTAAAGTCTAACCTTTCTGACCTTCAGTTCACCTGTTGAAGAAGTAAGAATGATAATACCTACCTTGCAGGAATGTTGTGAGGCTTAAATATGTTGGTAAAGTGCCTGGCATTTTAATATGTCACAACAACTGCTAGTAAGGTTACCTAGTCTGAATGTCATTCTCTGACCTTGTCAGATGACAACAGGATGCAGTAATTATTTATCTAATGCCCAGATGGTAATTCGATGTTAATAAATATTCCTATAGACCAGTGATTCTCAAACCTGGTTGCACATTAGAATCATCTGAGGATACTTAAAAATTCCCAAGCTCAGACCACACTGGGGCCAAATAATTTGTAATCTCTGGTGGTAGATAATAGGCATTGGTGTGTTTTGAAATCACACCGATGGGAGGTGATTCCAGTGTGAAGACAGTTTGAGAATTCAGTCTAAAATCTGAAGATAGTTAGATATGTGTATCAGTTCACTCCAAGGACATGTTACCTGAGATTGGGAAATAAAATATCATGGACTAGTTGAAGGAATAGCAGTTGTTTTAGATTCTCCCAGCATTGAATAAGTTGCTATTAGAGGGAAGCCTTTATAAAACGAAATAAAGAAATATTTTAATAACATATGACTTTAAAATCGGTAGTTTTCAGTTTCAGAACACCACGACAAGCAAGCACACAGGGTTCACAGCCCCTGTGGCATGTGGTATTTCTCTTTGTGAAGGGAAAGGCATATTTTCCAACTTGAGACATACCAGAGCCTAGACAGCATGTCACAGCTGAGAAGTAGGCTTATGATCTGCTTTTCCTTTTATTGAAAGACATGTTCCATGTCACAGAAGACTGGAGCTTAACTATTACTAATTGGCCTTAAGCAAGTGAAGGAAAATTTTCCATTTCAGTAAGAGTAGAAATGCATGCTGTGTTTTGCATGTTATACTACATGCAGAACTATTCTTACTATTTTTATTCTTAGTGTTCTTATGGTTTGTTTTCCAGGATTTCGGTCAGATGTGCTTGTCTATGGAGTGATAATCTGATTTCATCAGTGGGTTGATGCTTTGTCAACAGAGGAATGTCGGGAGGATCTATTACAGAATGGACAGCCAAGATGAGGTATGTGGCAGAAAAAATATCTTGAGGACACCCTGCAGAGTCTTCATTATAGATGATGTGCTTGTCCATAGAGGTGAAAAACAGCTTTAAGCTCAGGCTTGCAAAGATGAAGAGACAGAATAAGATGAATAAGGTATAATTTCAGCAATATAAGAATACATAAATGATATAAGATATACTTTTGATTGATAGTATATTAGACAAACTATCACCTAAGACAGAAAGTACTTCATCATTAAACAAAAGTGTAATGTGTTGAGTAACATTCTTGTACATATCATCACCTAATATTGATTTTTGATGAAATTTAGGGATTGCTCATGGATTTGAACTGAAAGGGAACCCTTTGGAACTGACTAGCAGAGCTGGTATGAGAATTGATCAACAGGAGGTTCTGACCCAAGATACTATAGAAAGGGTTGGAGAGAATTGTATAAATAATTTTCTGGTTTAAATCTATCACAGTGCTATCACTGCTTTCCTGGTAGCAAATGAGTTTGATTTGATTCAGTCAAAATTTCTGGTATAATACAAATGAACATTTATAAACCAAATGCAAAAAAGCCTCAGTAATAGGAATGAGAATTAGTTTGAGCAGTAGAGAAGTATTCTCAGTGCTGAGAGGCTATGATTTCGTGAAATTAAAGATCTGATTTTAGTGCATGCAAAATAGGCAGTTTAAATATAGGTCACCTTTTCTACCCAGATAAATTACTTCTGGTAAACATAAGTATAAAATATTCTGAATAAAAATTATTCATTTTGGGTTTAGGAACAAAAGCTGAAGATAGAAAATATAAGTTGCTGTTAGGCTCTTTTAATTCCTTCTTTCTCTACTTGGTTTGCAATTACATCCTTATTTTATGGTTCTAACATTTACACTGAATTTTATACACAGGTAACTGATTTCCTTCTTATAATTTTTCTTACCAGTGTTTTGTATAGCTTTTCAAACTAATTGTTTCCATTTTACTACTCATGCTGGTTGGCTAGCTAAAGGCCATGTCATTTGAAATTGACTGAGCATCTGAAATTTCTGGGCACTTGTGCATATTTAATTAATTACTAATTGTTTTGAAAGATCTTTCCATGAGAGAAGACTTTTATTAGTTGCCATGAACAGTTGTTCCACTGCCTTTTGTAGATGAAATTTCCTGAAACAGTAGGAAAGGGATGATTAATTATACTTGACAGAGGAATTAATTAGCCTGAATCATAGAAATTGCCACATACAGGAGCTAAAGTAGTCTGCATCATTTTATAACATGTGAGAGATATTGGAACAGAAAGTAACTTGGGTCTTTAACCTGAGAATAAGTCACCCTCATCATTTAGAATGAATTATATCATCTCTTCTGTTATAATCCTGTTTTCAATTTAGCTGAAAGTAACATTTCCCCAGGATCATATGGAATCCTTAATTACTTACATTCAAAATGTGATATTAAAGGCTAATTTCTCAGTGAAATTAGTGATTTTTAAAAAACTTAATTCTTTCTTCCTGGAGCTAAAACACATCAAATGCTGGCATATTCATGGAAAAGCACAGTACAAATTCAAGCTATTAATATATTTATTGAAATGACCAAGATGGTATGAATTTTCAGGAATAGTTGTTGCTAATGCTAGTTCTCTCTCTTATAAAAGTATAAACTTATCAGGAAGAAGAATAGTATGTTACTTTAAAATGCTATTACAAAGAGTATAGATCTTCATTCATTGGTCATTCATTTAACACATATTATGGAGCCTTCCCCATAGGAGGAAGTAGCAGTCCACTCCAGTATTCTTGCCTGGAGAATTCCACGGACAGAGGAGCCTGGTGGGCTATAGTCCATGGGGTCACAAAGAATTGGACATGACTGAGTGCACACACGCAGAGACAGATGGAGCATTTGCTATCACTCTCCAGCTCCAGTTTTTAGGTGTTCATTAAATGTCTGATTCCACTCACTTGGAATAAAACAAACACACACACACACAGACTCATCCCTACCCCCCATTCATACATATACATTCACCACATTCACAGAAGCTTCTTACTGAGGTGTGCAATAACTGGAAAAAAGAGGGGAGACTGTTTAGAGGCAGGTTTTGAAGATATACTTTGGGTTGAATGCTTAATCTTTGAAAAAGATAAATAACTTTTTATGGTATTATTTCATTTTATATGCCACTCTATTTTATTCTGAAATAAATGTTTTACAGAAATGTCAGTAGCAAATACTGAGAACAGAAGAGAGACATTATAGGAAATGTTTTTCTGATCATCAGTATAGCTAATATTCAGTTCCTGAAAACTCTTTTCTTTGCCCCCCAAAGAAGGTTTTTCCTAATCTTAGCCTGTGTCTTTTCTTTTTTTTTAATTACATGACTTTAGCAAAGGACTTTGTATCCTAGCACCTGAAAGAGGGTAGCTCTGGACTGATCCATCCTTATCAATGAACTCCCCAAATGAAAACCATGTCCTTCCTTCTTGTGGGTTTGTTAGGAATAGGAGACAAATACTATTACTACTTGTACTAGTACTACTGGTGTGCCTGATGAGAGAAATGAACCTAGAAGGGAGATCAGGGTCAATTCTAAGAGTATGTTGAATTATTTAGGGGCAAACTTATTTTTTCATTAATGATTTTGCTTTGAGTTTTAGGGTAAAAACTCAAGTTCTAAATTCTTCTTTTAACCTCTTGGGTACGTGCTAGAGGTGGTGTGATTAGAATTGTGAAAGATGTTTCATTTCTCTAAGGCTTACTCAGATGTAAGGCAATCTTAACAAGAACTGACTCAGTAGTAAAAAGAAGAGTGGTTTGGGGACGTCACCAGCATAAATTGCTGGATTTCAATGTTATATCTCCACAAGTCTCCCCAAACTAGTACGTTTCAGGAGGGTAGATGACATACCAAGATTTATGAGCCATTCATCTCTCAGCAAGTTGTTTGATCAGAGGAAAACACAGTTAGATTGGTATAGGAGTTGCGAGACTATGTGGATAGGTGACATGTATGAAAGTGTCTTAGTTATAAGCAAAGAGCCAACTCTGACCAGCTTTAGCAGATGCAAGGTGATAGGGAAAGTTGTTATAGAATTGAAGGGAGTACAGTAAGCAACAGGTAGAATGAGTAGAAGGTAGGGTGGGTGGCTGTGGGTTTCCGATGGGACAGGAGTTTGTAGTCGTTCTTCATAGGGTGTTGGCATCCGTGTGTGATTCACTTCCAAGTTCCTGTGCATCTCAGGTTAGAATTTCAGATACTGAAAAAGAGAGCACCAAATGGTCCAGTTTGGGCCAGAACCTCCTTCTATAAGAATCAGCTATTTCTAGGAGGTCAGGGTCATATAAAACACGTCCTCTCATACCCCACACCTCTGTTTGTGGCTATTCCCAAATAGGAGAGAATTTTGTGGTAAGGCTTATCCCTTGAAGGATCTACCACAGAAGAACAAGAGAATATGGACAGGTTGGTGATGGTGAGATTCCTGGTTAGGGGGGAGGTGGGTCAAGGGCACCAATATAGTTCAATGACTTTCCATTTGAGATTCAGGTGAATGGATCCTGAATCAGGCAGCATGAGGTTTTTAGCAGCTCTCTGTGGCTAGCAGCCCCTGTTCAGTGACTGACACTGGATAGCAGCCCAGTGTGCTTTCTATCTTGCAAAGCTTTCGCCAATCATTCCATGATGGATTCGGTCCTTTTCCCATGAGCTCACAACACATGGTGTTCATGTCCACCATTTTACTTATCATACCACATTAAAATTCTTTTACTTGGATGTTGTCTCCACTAGACTGTGAATTCCTAGAGGGCCAGGGCTCTGGCTCTTCATCTTTACCTCCAGAACTGCAGCGGTCAAAGGATCTTACTACATATTGGTTGACTAAAATGTGTCAGATGTCTGTATCTGTCATCTGTTATACTAGATCAGCGGCTTTTATCATGTGAACTGCATATGTTGAAAATAAAAGAACTAATGAATGAACTAATGAGGGTCTTGGTCAGTTCTGAGTATAAGTCTATGAAGTATATCAGCGTATATTGTGAACAGAAGTTGGTTTCAAAAACACAGTGCTAGAAGTGTTTTGGGAATGATTTCCCTAGGAACCTTGGGAATGATTATATGTATTTTTAATAGTATTTCTGCCATGGTTAATATTAATATGACTTATACTTTGGGGACATTTTGTTCTTGAGAAGTAGCATGAAACAGTACTACTCAAATCTGACACTCATGATACAGGTCAGGAGTGAGACATGTCATAAGTATTTGTTACCAAACACAGATGAAGTACTGAAGTTTGCAAATAACTTACAGTTTAAAAATATATTTAGAACGACCAAGGTTATTTCTGTGATAACATCACTCTCACTCTCTCCCAGGCTGATACACTTTTTAGGAGAAGTGAAGCGCAGTATATCTAGTGTCAGAAGTTATGTTTGGGAATATGGTTTACATGTGAGGCTCACATGTTGGGAACCACTGCCCAGGGTCTTGGTCACAGTGATTGTCATTTGACGGATCTTGTAAATTGTCTTCTCAATCTATACACTTCTTATTTTTTCAGGCCTTAAGAACAGAGGCTAGATAACTATAACCCAATGGTCTAAGTAGAAAATATTTGTTGGAAAGAATGAGGCTAAAGAGGCTATGTTGTTGTTAAGTCGCACCTGACTCTTTTGCAACCCCATGGACTGTAGCCCCTCTAGGTTCCTCTATCCATGGGAATTTCTAGGCAGGAATACTGGAGTGGGTTGCCATTACCTTCTCCAGGGGATCTGCCTGACCGAGGGATGGAATCTGTGTCTCTGCATTGCAGGCAGATTCTTTATCACTAAGCCATCTGGCATGTCCCTAAAGAAACTATGGTTGCTACTTTCTCCATTGACTCCTTTGAGAATCTGGGGGATTTCACAGTGGTGTAAATGTGGCTCTGTCTTTTCTTATTTCCCCACAGAGCAAGAGCAGCACAAATTTATGCCTCCATTTGAATACAGTAATACTAACTTCTGGAAGTATGAGTTATATAATTTTTAGTAAGATAATCACATGTGTATTGAGTAGACACAACCCAAGATTTACTTACTTGGAAAAGATGTCACAGTTGCCTTACTTGGTCTGAGTACATCTATCCTTCCTTCCCTAATTTTGATCATGATATCTTCCTTGAATCCAAGTCTCTGAAGTCTGTATTTTTCTCTCAAGCTTACCACTTGGTGAATGAGAACTATCCTCCTGGTCCTTATTTTATCTTTTCACTTTTCTTCTCCCACTCTTTTCTGTCCTTCTGACAATCATATTCTCTATTGTAGTCTAGAAATTTGACCCTTTTTTTGTCCTTTAAAATCAGTCATTTGCTTCTTGTCTCCTAACCCTCTCAGGCACCTTGGGTGATAGAATTCATGTGGCCTGCATTTCAGTAACTTAATCTATGAAGGGCAGAGAAAGGATCCCCGCTTTCTGCAGGCATCCAAAACCCTGCCCTTTCTCATTTTGTCTCTTCTCAGAGGTTTCTACTCTTTTTTTCCAGCATAATGATAAAGCACTGGGAGTGTTCCTGTGGGAAGAGATTTTAAAGGAAACAGTTATTTTGCCATAGTCTTTAATCAGGGGAAGAATAAGAAGGAAATAGTCTACAGCACAGATTGATAAACTTTTTCTCCAAAGGCCCAGATAGTAGATATTTAGGCTTTACAGCTTGGTTTCTGTTGAAACTATTCAATTGTGTGTTTGAAGCATGGAAGTGTATGCTGAGTCACTTCAGTCATGTCCGACTCTTTGTAACCCTTTAGACCAGAGGCTGCCCAGCTCCTTGGTCCATAGGATTCTCTAGTCAAGAATACTGGAGTGGGTTGCCATGCTCTCCTCCGGGAGATCTTCCTGACCCAGGAATCAAACCTGCATCTCTTACATCTCCTGCATTGGTAGGAGGATTCTTTATCAATAGCACTGGGAAGCCCCAAAGTGGCCATAGATGGCAACTAAACAAATAGCATTCCTGTGTTCCAATAATTATTTATAGACACTGAAATTTGAATTTCATATAATTTTCACTTGTCATGAGATATTGTTCTTCTTTCAATCACTTAGAGATGGAAAAACCATTCTTTGCTTGTGGGCTACAATCTAGATAGCATATTGAAAAGCAGAGACATTACTTTGCCAACAAAGGTCTGTCTAGTCAAGGCTATGGTTTTTCCTGGGGTCATGTATGGGTGTAAGAGTTGGACTGTGAAGAAAGCTGAGCACCGAAGAATTGATGCTTTTGAACTGTGTTGCTGGAGAAGACTCTTGAGAGTCCCTTGGACTGCAAGGAGATCCAACCAGTCCATTCTGAAGGAGATCAGCCCTGGGATTTCTTTGGAGGGAATGATGCTAAAGCTGAAACTCCAGTACTTTGGCCACCTGATGCGAAGAGTTGACTCATTGGAAAAGACTCTGATGCTGGGAAGGATTGAGGGCAGGAGGAGAAGGGGACGACAGAGGATGAGATGGCTGGATGGCATCACTGACTCGATGGATGTGAGTCCGAGTGAACTCCAGGAGTTGGTGATGGACAGGGAGGCCTGGCGTGCTGTGATTCATGGGGTCGCAGAGTCGGATACGACTGAGTGACTGAACTGAACTGAACACTAAATAAGGTGCTGGGCCAGACTTAAGGTTTCTAGATTCTGCATTTAGAACTTGGGACATATTTATACTAAGAAATTATTTGTTGTTTATCTGAAATTCAAATTTAGCTGGGGATCCTGTATTTCATCTGGAAACCTTAGCTGTCTTTGGTCTTCAGGCCATTGCTTGTAACCCCTATTCTATAATTATTCAGTTCCTGCAGAATATTTCCCTGATTGCATTTGGTAGAGAGAGGAAGGGGTGTAAGCCCACAGATGCTTTGTCCATTTAGTTTTAAATAGTGATATGATCATCAGCTCTAATGGGGTTCTCAGATGTGGAAAAATATTGAGATATTCAGAAACCAGTGTTTCCAGAAAAAGAATCATAACACTGGAGTTTAGGTTTTGCTTCAAAGATTAATAAAACTGAGTTAAAATGACTTAGGTATTCAACAGTGTGAAAAAGAAAGAGTATGTTTGTTTCCAGGGGGAATGAGCAATTCTATATTGGGCTTTCTACTAGCTAGGATAGTAACCAATTGCTAAAATATTGACTGGAAATGGTTTTCCAATTATTTAACATTCATGCATTCAATGAGTATTTATTGAGTGCCTACTACTTGCTAAGAATATTCTAAGAACTGGCTGTATAGTAATAAAGTGGATATAAGCTTTTGCTTTGAGGACATTTCTATTTTAGTAGAGGAAAACAAACAAAATATTTATGCTGTTAGTTGAAAAGGGCAATGAAGAGAAATGAAGCAAAGGAGGATATGTATTGTGGGAGAGGAGAGGGACTGTGCTTTCAATAGGGGAAGGGGAACCCCTGGGAAAGTTACCATGGAGCCAAGAAAGTGAAAGTGAAGTCGCTCAGTCGTGTCCGACTCTTTGTGACCCCATGGACTGTAGCCTACCAGGCTCCTCCCTCCATGGGATTCTCCAGGCAAGAGTACTGGAGTGGGTTGCCATTTTCCTTCTCCAGGGGATCTTCCTGACCCAGGGATCGAACCTGGGTCTCTCGCATTCCAGGCAGGTGCTTTAACCTCTGAGCCACCAAGGAAGACAATGGAGCCAAGACCTGAAGGAAATAAGGGGTGAACCATGTGGCTAACTGAGTGAAAAGCACCCCAGGAAATGGATGGACCAGTGCCAAGGCCCTCATGTTTGAGCATCAGTAAAGAGGTCAGAGACTCAAGTAGAGTGAATAATGGGGAGAATATAGGATATGAGTTAGGTAACAGGGTGGAGGAGGTGGGGGCTATGATGTGGAAATTATGCTGGACCTTGAAAAACTGTCTTTTGGTTTACTGAATGAGGCACAAGTTTAGGGTTTTTCATGTTTAGGAAGGACATGCTTTACTCAATCACTTGTATTTTTACTTAATCACTCTGAGTCTGTGTATCTGAAAGGGAGCAGGGGCAGAAACAGGAGACCCGCCAGGAGACTGTTGAGTCATCCAGGTGTAGAGTCCAGGTAGAGGTACCCTGGCTCAGCACAGCTGTAGTGGAGACAGCGCGAAGTCAGATTCTGGGCTATGTGGAAGGTAGAATCGACAGGAGTGGCTGATGGATTTGATATCAGGGTGAAATAAAGAGGAGTCAATGATAACTCCCAGATTTCTGACCAGGAGCAACTAGGAAGATAAGGCTTCTGTTTTCTGAGAAGGGGAAGATGACTGTGGGAGGAAAAGGTTCAGGAGAGAAGATCAGATGTTTGGTTTAAGACAAGATAAGTGTGAAGTGTGTGTTAGGCCTTTAAATGGAGTTGTCAAATAAGCAGCTGGATATATGAGTCTGGAGTTCAGAGGAGCTGTCTGGGCCTTAGATATAAATTTGGGAATCATTAGTGTATAGACGATGTTTAAAGCCAAGTAACTAGATGAGATCATTAAGGGAGTAGGTGTAGCTAGAGAAATGATGAAGTTCAAAGAGCCATGTCTTCTATGAGTTAGTAGAAATTGTTTGATAGCTTATGTAGTAATCATAGCCACAAATGTAATTAATATTAGGAATAATAAAAATATATGAAAACATTAACCACATTACAATAGTAAAGATCTTTCACTTAGACTACTGAATAGTCAGGTGATGCAACTTTTTTGCAGACAAAATAAAAATGTTTAAAAACTGTTTAGAGTTTTCTATTAAAATGTCTAAACCATAGGTATAAGATTTGGCCAAATTCATTGTCTGATTTTTTGGTAAAGCCTAGAAGTACATATACCTTTTTGTTTGGAAACTACTGTTAGGTGAGAAACTTTAAAAGAAATGCAAACTTTCAGATCAGTTGATACTTTTCTATCTGTGTTTAAAAAATACCTTTTCTTGCTAAATTAAAAATGTATTTATATGTACTTAATTAAATATATATATATGTGTGTGTGTGTGTGTATCTATCTATTTTATCTATCTATCTTCCTATCTTCATATTAGTCAATTGACAATGGATAGATTCTTCAAGTGTCTCCGTAGGGATTCTGGGAGCATTTGCTCCTGGGCCTAGAGCCCTTAAGGCAAAAACAAAACAAACCAAAAAAAGAAACACCTACTTTATTATAAGATTTCTTTCTTCTCTGGTCATCAAACTGTAGAGTTACAGCTTATGTGCCTTAGAAATAAAACTAGCTGAGGAATTCTTCATCAAACAGGAGTCTGAATTTAGACTCCAATATTATTTTCAAATGTGAAAATATCCCTGGCATTTAATCTGTGATTTAAAGGGCTTGGTGGGTTATTTTTATGGGCTTCCCAGGTGGTGCTAGTGGTAAAGAACCCGCCTGCAAATGCAGGAGATGTAAGAGATGTGGGTTTGGTCCCTGGGTCAGGAATATCCCCCTGGAGGAGGGCATGAGTTACTTTTAGCTTTGGAGCCTCAAGCCCTGAATGTCTGGCCATTATTGATGAGTAGGCACCCTGACTCCTAAATGCATGGTCACTCCCAATGTGATAAAACTGCCTGATTTTGGTTTGCATGGTCACTCCAATAAGTATTTGTATAAATTGGTCAGCCCAATGAGAAGAAATCACATGACACATCTGTGCAGGTTGCTCCACTATTTCTTCTGGGACCAGCTGAAAGAAATGCTGTTCACCTTCAGGAGAGGGAAGAAATGAGTTGGCTATTAGGATAGCTATTAGGATATCCTTTCTTATCCTACTATACTGACAAAGATTGTGAACACTGCCTGGATAGTGAGCATCCATAATTGTCAGAGTTTCTCTTTGGTTAGGGAGTTTTCTCTTTCACACTGGGGATCAGAAGAATCAAAGATATTTTACATGATCATACTCTACCATTCTATATGAAGGCTATCCTCCTTGTCCAGTTCTCTAGGCCCCCGTTTTTTTCCCCAGAAAAAGTACCTGCTGTACTTCCTCTCCTGATACTTGAGAATTAGTCCCTCAATTGACTGGTATATAAATCCTTCCTAACTAACCAGTGGGTATGATGTAGATTTTGTGATTTGTCATTTCATTCACTTATTTCTTATATTATGTTTATTGCTGCATAAAAAGTCACCCCCAAACCTAGTGACTTAAAACAATATATATTTTAAAAACCCAGTTTCCATGTGTCAGGAATTTGGAAGCTGCTTAAATGGATGGATCTGGATCAGGGTCTCTCAGGGGGTTATGCTCAGAATTTAGCGGGAACTACAGCTCTCTGAAGGCCTGTCTGGGCTGGATTAGTGAAGAGGGATGCAACCCACCCTAGTACTCTTGCCTGGAAAATCCCATGGACAGAGGAGCCTGGTAGGCTGCAGTCCATGGGGTCACTAAGAGTCAGGCACGACTGAGCAACTTTACTTTCACTTTTCACTGTCATGCATTGGAAAAGGAAATGGCAACCCACTTAGTGGGCTGCCATCTATGGGGCCGCACAGGGTCGGACATGACTGAAGTGACTTAGCAGCAGCAGCAGAGGTGAGGGGGGATGAGAAGATCTAGTACTACGTGTAAGAATTGACTTTTATTATTATTATTATTTTTACTTTACAATATTGTATTCGTTTTGCCATACATCAACATGCATCTGCCACGGGTGTACATGTGTTCCCCATCCTGAAACCCCCTCCCACTTCCCTCCCCATACCATCCCTCTGGGTCATCCCAATGCACCAGCCCCAAGCTTCCTGTATCCTGCATTGAACCTGGACTGGTGATTCGTTTCTTATGTGACATTATACATGTTTTAATGCCATTCTCCAAAATCATCCCCCCATCCCTCTCCCACAGAGTCCAAAAGACTGTTCTATACATCTGTGTCTCTTTGGCTGTCTCACATACAGGGTTGTCGTTACTATCTTTCTAAATTCCATATATATGCATTAGTATACTGTATTGGTGTTTTTCTTTCTGGCTTACTTCACTCTGTATAATAGGCTCCAGTTTCATCCACCTCATTAGAACTGATTCAAATGTATTCTTTTTAATGGTTTAGTAATACTCCATTGTGTATATGTACCACTGCTTTCTTATCCATTCATCTGCTGATGGACATCTAGGTTGCTTCCATGTCCTGGCTATTATAAACAGTGCTGCGATGAACAGTGGGGTACACGTGTCTCTTTCCATTCTGGTTTCCTCGGTGTGTATGCCCAGCAGTGGGATTGCTGGGTCGTATGGCAGTTCTTTTTCCAGTTTTTTAAGGAATCTCCACACTGTTCTCCATAGTGGCTATACTAGTTTGCATTCCCACCAACATTGTAAGAGGGTTTCCTTTTCTCCACATCCTCTCCAGCATTTATTGCTTGTAGACTTTTGGATAACAGCCATTCTGACTGGCGTGAAATGGTACCTCATTGTGGTTTTGATTTGCATTTCTCTGATAATGAGTGATGTTGAGCATCTTTTCATTTGTTTGTTAGCCATCTGTATGTCTTCTTTGGAGAAATGTCTGTTTAGTTCTTTGGCCCATTTTTTATTGGGTCATTTATTTTTCTGGAATTGCAGGAGTTGCTTGTGTATTTTTGAGATTAGTTGTTGGTCAGTTGCTTCATTTGCTATTATTTTCTCCCATTCTGAAGGCTGTCTTTTCACCTTGCTTATAGTTTCCTTCGTTGTGCAGAAGCTTTTAAGTTTAATTAGGTCCCATTTGTTCATTTTTGCTTTTATTTCCAATATTCTGGGAGGTGGGTCATAGAGGATCCTCCTGTGATGTATGTTGGAGAGTGTTTTGCCTATGTTCTCCTCTAAGATTTTTATAGTTTCTGGTCTTATGTTTAGATCTTTAATTCATTTTGAGTTTATTTTTGTGTGTGGTGTTAGGAAGTGTTCTAGTTTCATTCTTTTACAAGTGGCTGACCAGTTTTCCCAGCACCACTTGTTAAAGAGATTGTCTTTTCTCCACTGTATATTCTTGCCTCCTTTGTCAAAGATAAGATGTCCATAGGTGCATGGGTTTATCTCTGGGCTTTCTATTTTGTTCCATTGATCTATATTTCTGTCTTTGTGCCAGTACCATACTGTCTTGATAACTGTGGCTTTGTAGTAGAGCCTGAAGTCAGGCAGGTTGATTCCTCCAGTCCATTCTTCTTTCTCAAGATTGCTTTGGCTATTCAAGGTTTTTTGTTTTTCCATACAAATTGTGAAATTATTTGTTCTAGCTCTGTGAAAAATACCGTTGGTAGCTTGATAGGGATTGCATTGAATCTATAGATTACTTTGGGTAGTATACTCATTTTCACTATATTGATTCTTCCAATCCATGAACATGGTATATTTCTCCATCTATTAGTGTCCTCTTTGATTTCTTTCATCAGTGTTTTATAGTTTTCTATATATAGGTCTTTAGTTTCTTTAGGTGGATATATTCCTAAGTATTTTATTCTTTTCGTTGCAATGGTGAATGGAATTGTTTCCTTAATTTCTCTTTCTATTTTCTCAAGAATTGATTTTTGATAGGCACATTGGACAATTCAACAATGGTAGCAGGCAGAAAGGCAAAGATGTTTCCCAATGCAGGCATGTGGGTAGATGTGTTGAAGGAAGTACATAGAAATTGTTTCTTATTGCCTCTATTTTTTTTTCCCCAGTGAAACAGGAAGCAAGGTTATCCTTAAGGTAACAGTGGGAGAAGAGGACTGAGTACTTGAAGAGAGAGACTAAAATGGCAGCCTATATATTGGGTTGGTGAAAAAGTTCATTCAGGATTTCACACGTGTGTACAGAAAGCCCAAATGAACTTTTTTGACTAACTCAATAATTTAAAGAGTGTATGGGCTACAGACATATAGTACAAATGGTGGGAACATTTGAGGTTTATGATCAAGTTTTAAAGAAAGACCAGCCACCCTGATTTATAATTTTAGCTGCATGGAGGAAGGCGTGGACTAAGCAGAAATTTGGATTTAAATGGGACTCTAGTATTACAAAGCAAGAGCAACAAAAGGTAAGAGATAAGATAGAGAGGTAAGGGAGTCAATAATCATTGAGAATGGAGTTTAAATAGGGTAAGGAGAGGAATGAGTACATCAAAGATGTGAGAAACACTTAAAAGATGATAGGGTCAATGCCTTAGCAGTGCCAGTGATATGGGAGAATTGTGAGGGCAGAATACAGAGAGAATGAGATAAAATGAGAAGAGGTGATGGCAGAAAGTGGGATGCATGTGATTAACACTAAAGAGAAGAAGTGGTTGGTAATAGCAACAAGGTCTAGGCAATGGCCACGGGAGTGGGTGGCTAGCTTGGGTAGGGGAAATGAAGGGGATCCTTGGCATTTTGGTGACAAGAACAATGAGAAATCATGGGCAACATAATCCGATGACAGAGATTCAAAATGGGTGGTTTTTGGAAATAAGGAAGGATTGAAAACTTGTCTGAGAGTAGCAATAAGGAGCAAGGAGGACATATTCTCTATTTCTATGAGAGACAAAATAAACTCCACTAAGAAGACTGCAGGGAAAGCAGTTTCCTCAGTGGAGACACAGGTTTTTCTTAAAGCAACATGGGGAAGAGAGTTTTCAGTTAATAGAGAATGAACACTGGAGATTTTGTTGACAGTTGACAAAGTCTTGGAGGACAAAGGAGACAGATTTCCGAACTTGGGATGGGATGGGCAAAGGGGACAGGACAGGTTCAGAGGCTAAGCAGGCTAACTCCCACACTTCCAACTGTGGGAGTTGGAAGGCAGCCTGGGAGTCTAGGGGTGTCCTGACATGAAAGAGGATAAAGAACATGATTAGGTCAGTCCCAGTGGGTCCAAGACAGACGATGGTATTGTGGCTGTGAGTGGTGTAGGGGGGAAAAGAAGGGGTGGGGTCTCTCAGGTTCTCACTGACAGGAACCACTGAAGTTGAGTTGCAATCAGGGCTCCTGAGTTCCAAAGTAAATGCCCTTCCCACTACACCTTTTCCCTTTTGGACTAAAGTCTTGTCTAAGAACTTGTTAGGAACATGAATTCTCAGGCCTCAGTCAGATCTACTGAATTTGAATACACATTTTAACATGATCTCCAGGTTTTTTATGCGCAGGTTAGAGTCTGAGCAGTTCTGCTCTTCACTATATGGTTTTCAATTTCTTAAAAATTAGTTTTTCTGTGTCTACTCAATGAGATCCCATGGAACAAAAAAAACGCTGAATAGAACTTTTTGTGATGAAGACTTTCTGAACCTTTCAAGAACTCACAAAAAATTTCAAAATAAAGATATGCAAAGATTGGAGACAGATGAATATGAGATAAAAAATGATTGTCATATTTAGTTAGTTAATTGGCAGATGCCTAATCCAGTAAAGTATGTTATTTTCCAAAGATTTAGGGCTTTGTGAGGAGGAAACCCTTAATGCTTTTGAGGTTAAATTCTTTCTAGTTGCATTCTGCTGTTGCCACCAGTGTGATATATAAATGAACTAGAACTATTAGGAAAAGGAAAGGGGAGGAGTGAAATGAATGTTTATTTTCATCAGCTGTTTTATTAACCTAAACTCTGGTGCTTGTACCAAAGAAAGGAATTACTTGTATTTATTCTTATGGCTAACTTGCTAGCAATAAATTATAAGAGGAAAAAAAAAATAACTATGTGGGATAATTGACTGAAAAACAAATGTCAGTAAAAGTAAACAGAATGGATTCCACTAAACCTATTTGCAAAAATGTCAAAGGAGTTGAGTTGTTTTCCCTCACAATATTTGTGCTGGTATAAAGGGACTGCGGTTTAATTAAATGTCTCCATAGAGACTGGGTATTCCACTAGATGTCACTTTGAGATTTTGTTCAATGAAGGACTGCATTCCAATGAAGTGATGCAACATTTGTCCTCAGCAGCAAAGCGATGACAATTGACACCTCTCTTCCCCAACCCTCCCATGGTTAGCAAGCAGCAGGAAATGAGAAATACTTGCCACGGAGCCAGGACTCCAGAGGCTGAGTCTAGTTCTGCTTTGGTCACTAAACAGCTGTGTGACCTTAAGGTAGTCCCTTAAAATGTTGAACATACTAAATATCAGAGATATTGCTTTACCTGTGGCATATGTTCAATGGTCAGTTCTAAAAGCTCTGGCTCCAAAGCCTCTGGTTCTGCGGTATCATGTTATGTGTTAACACAAATACATAGCCAGTGAAATTTATCAAATTGAAGAGGAATTTGGGAGAATTTTGAAAACTAATAAACTATTAAGCTAGTCATCAGGTAATTGCATATTACTCTAGAATGGGATGGGCTTCCAAGGTGGTACTAGTGGTATAGAATCTGCAATGCAGGAGACATAAGAGACACAGGTTCAATCCCTGCTTTGGGAAGATCCCCTGGAGAAGGAAATGGCAACCCACGCCAATATTCTTGCCTGGAGAATTCCATGGACAGAGGAGCCTGGCGGGCTGCAGTCCATGGGGTCGCAAAGAGTTGGACATGATAGAAGTGACTTAGCATGTACATACGCTAGAATGGGAAATTCAAAAGAGCTATATGTTTTCTGTATTTTTAAGTCTTAAGTTTTCTTTGCCTTTAATATTTAATTTACTAGGCTTATAATGCTTGTTATGTTGACCTTTCTTGACATTGGCCATACTTCCAAGCTATTCAAGAATGAAAAAAAAAAAAGGATAAATATCTTCTGTATGTTCTTCCTTTTCTGGGAATCTTAGATTTTGGGGGAAAGTATAAGATATAATCACTTATTTTTTCTTAAGTTCTCAAACTCAGATAATTATAGAATTAGAGGAAACAACAGGTATCTGGCTATTTAGAATTATTTTCTTAAAAAAATTAAACACTGGTAATGCCCCCAAAAAACAAGTTAAGGTAATTTTAATTTGTTTTTTTCTTGTGATGTAACTTCCATCACTTCATGGGAAATAGATGGGGAAACAGTGGAAACAGTGTCAGACTTTATTTTTTGGGGCTCCAAAATCACTACAGATGGTGACTGCAGCCATGAAATTAAAAGATGCTTACTCCTTGGAAGGAAAGTTATGACCAACCTAGATAGCATATTGAAAAGCAGAGACATTACTTTGCCAACAAAGGTTTGTCTAATCAGGGCTATGGTTTTTCCTGTGATCATGTATGGATGTGAGAGTTGGACTGTGAAGAAGGCTGAGTGCCGAAGAATTGATGATTTTGAACTGTGGTGTTGGAGAAGACTCTTGAGAGTCCCTTGGACTGCAAGGAGATCCAACCAGTCCATTCTGAAGGAGATCAGCCCTGGGATTTCTTTGGAAGGAATGATGCTAAAGCTGGAACTCTAGTACTTTGGCCACCTCATGCGAAGAGTTGACTCACTGGAAAAGACTCTGATGCTGGGTGGGATTGAGGGCAGGAGGAGAAGGGAACGACAGAGGATGAGATGGCTGGATGGCATCACTGACTCGATGGACGTGAGTCTGAGTGAACTCCGGGAGTTGTTGATGGACAGGGAGGCCTGGCGCGCTGCGATTCATGGGGTTGCAAAGAGTCGGACACGACTGAGCGACTGATATGATCTGATCTGAACTTTTATGCAGGAGAAAATTGGACTAGACTTGTTCATGAAGATAGAATTGTAATCTACTCTTTGTCAAAATAATAAAGAATTCCAGGTCTTTTCCACACAAGTGTGAACTTGCCTTTTGTATAGTGGGAAAATAAATTGGAACTAGAAGGAATCTATGTTTAAGAAGAGCTTCAAGGGACTTCCCTGGTGGTTCAGTGGTTAAGTCTCTGTGCTTTCACTACAAGGGGCATGGATTTGATCCCTCATCAGGGAACTATGATCCCGCAAGCTGTGCAGCATGGCAAAAATAAAGAGCTTTTATGGTATGTCCATTCAGTTGCCCTGTCACATGAACTAAACAGATGGGCTTGGGATGTTCAGAAAACAAAACAAAACAAAACAATCACAAACGAAAGTATAAAGAAAAGAATATGCCTGAACATTAGATGCTTTCAGCCTTAATCTTGCCAGTGGGTCTTGTAGGTTTCCCTGGCGGCTCAGATGGTGAAGAATCTGCCTGCATTGCAGGAGATCCAGATTCGATCCCTGGGTTGGGAAAATCCCCTGGAGAAGGGTATGGCTACCCACTCAAGTATTCTTGCCTGGAGAATTCCATGGACAGAGGAGCCCGGTAGGCTACAGTCTGTGGGGTTGCAGGGTTGGACATGACTGAGCGACTAACACTTTCACACTTGCAACCATGGGTCTTGTAAAATTGCAAGCTACATAATATTTGTGCTGTAAACAATCATAATATTTGCACCTATGCTCCTTTGTTTACTAAATATATGACAACAATGGGACTCAATTAAAAACAGATTAATCACACAGGTACCAAAGGAATGTGTAACTGATTGAGTTTGGTAAATCCAGCTTTGCTAAACCCACCTAGGTTTTTTCCTTATGTGGTGTAGCATTTTGACTTCTGCTGTGAGGTATAGAGGGCCATAGATTTTAGGAAAAATGATAATTAATCATGTAACAAATGAACTATATTCCAGGTGTTCAAATATGCTGCATGTGGGTCAGTGAAATGGTAAATTACTTTGACCTCACAGCCAAAATATCTGCTGTTTATTTGTCTGTTTGCTTGTTATTTTTCTTTCATTTCCTGCAGGAACCATTATTTAAGGCCACGATCAAATTTTTTTGAAATGCAGCTATTACTTTTGGGTAGATGCTACTCTTAGAAGGGAAAATATCAAAAGATGTTTCTATTTCTGACTCTGATTGTAGTGAAAATGATAGGCATTTTGGGGAGCGTGGTAAATTTATCTGGCATTAACTTGTTAACTAGACTAACTAGATTTGCTATTATTCTTGTAATGAGAACTTTGTACATATTTTCTGCTTTTTTGTCTTTTATTTCACCTGCTGCTGCTGCTGCTAAGTCACTTCAGTCGTGTCCGACTCTGTGTGACCCCATAGACAGCAGCCCATCAGGCTCCCCCGTCCCTGGGATTCTGATAGTTTATAAATTTATGAACAAATTTTGACTTGAAGTGAAAATTCAGCAAAGTTGAAATCAGTCATTGTCATTGAGAAAGGATGGAAATCTTTATGAGACACATTGTAACAAGAGTAAGAAAACTTTTCTTTGTAGAATTACAGGAAACATAATGACTTATATGCTAAAAAATCTTATTAATAATTTTTTTAAAAGAAAAAAATTAAAATGTTCCATTTAATCACTTTTAGAAGTCAGACCAGAAATGAGGGAGAATTTGGGGAGAGTTAGATGGTAGGAGAGGAGAAGGCAATGGCAACCCACTCCAGTACTCTTGCCTGGAAAATCCCATGGACGGAGGGGCCTGGTGGGCTGCAGTCCATGGGATTGCTAGGAGTCGGACACGACTGAGCGACTTCACTTTCACTTTTCACTTTCATGCATTGGAGAAGGAAATGGTAACCCACTCCAGTGTTCTTGCCTGGAGAATCCCAGGGACGGGGGAGCCTGGTGGGCTGCCGTCTATGGGGTTGCACAGAGTCGGACACAACTGAAGCGACTTAGCAGCAGCAGCAGATGGTAGGAGAAGGCAATGGCACCCCACTCCAGTACTCTTGCCTGGAAAATCTCATGGACAGAGGAGCCTGGTGGGCTGCAGTCCATGGGATTGCTAGGAGTCGGACACGACTGAGCGACTTCACTTTCACTTTTCACTTTCATGCATTGGAGAAGGAAATGGCAACCCACTCCAGTGTTCTTCCTGGAGAATCCCAGGGACGGGGGAGCCTGGTGGGCTGCCATCTATGGGGTCGCACAGAGTCGGACACAACTGAAGCGACTTAGCAGCAGCAGCAGCAGCAGATGTTAGGAAGAAGATGGAAGGAATCTGGAGGGTCAGAGTGACATTGCCCTTTTCCACTGCTCTTTGATAATGCTATCTAAGAATCCCTTTTTTGCTAAGTAATATAGGTTCTTATTTTAAGTTTAAAGTGCTTTGAAGGAAAAAAAATTCCCAAAGTAATTCTCAGTTTCTCCTATCCATAATGAAACGGCTAAAGATTTAAAATTTTACTTTCAGGAAAGAAAGTGATGGTCCTTTTCCATATTTCCACGGGGTCACAAACAATGACTGAGCACACACTATTGGGCATGCACACACACACATGCATACACACACACAAATGTATTGATTACTTTAGCCTATATTTATTGGGCTGGTCACCAGACAAGGAACCAAAGATCCAGTAATGAAGTAGGCATATAGTTTGCCCTTAGGAAGCTTAACGGAGTAGATGATGTAGGAACAATCTGGGGATTTCTTGCTAAATGTTGAAATCTGTTTTAACCAGTGTTTCTCATCCTGCATCTGGTCATGGTATGTGTGGAAAATAATAATGTTTGCAATGCACACTGGGATAATCTTCAAGGATTTTATGATGGTAATAATAAAATACAGAAGTGTCTGGGAGAAAAACCAGCACTTAATTTTCTTAAAAATTTAATATTTAATTTGCATAAAGATAGATAAAGTGATTTGAAAAATTTTAGTAAGACTTTTTAATTTTGGTCTCTTCAAACTTTTGGTAATAATCACTAATGAGAAATTATTTGCATAAATAGTGAAGAATATTTTTAAAATGTATTTCTACCACTTATAAATTTATGCCAGTTGAAATGATTATCTAAGATTCTAAAAGCTTTTAAATTTTCTTTCAGTGACAGGTGTAGTGTTAAAATATCCTGTGATAATGTAAATAGATGTTGAATCTAATCAGACGTTTTCTTATCAAGTGTTTAAAATAATGAAGCAGTAATCAGTAGAAATGCGTAGGTAGTTAGCTCAGTCACCCCGTAACTCACTTGTACACTACTACAAGGGCATACGAGCAACATCAAAGAGAAGTATCCAGCAGAGGCAGAGGTTGGGGGCCACTGCCTGGAAGTATGTTTGCCAGCCTCCCTCTCGGTTTACCAGCCAGACCTTTGCAGCTATACTTTGGGCTGTATGCTGTACTGCATGTTGTTTTGCTTTTTTGTTGCTAAATCACATCTGACTCTTTTACAACCCCATAGACTGTAGCCCACCAGGTTCCTCTGTCCATGGGATTTCCCAGGCAAGAAACTAGAGTGGGCTGCCATTTTCTTCTCCAGAGAAGAAATCTTCCTGACCCAGAGATTGAATCCACATTTCTTGCACTGGCAGGTGGATTCAAGCTCCTTCAGTAGCTCCTTGGGCTCCTTGTCCATGATAGGCACCAGTGTGCTGGCTACTGATGTTCAGATAGGTGTTCAGATAATGGTTGCATGTAGCATGTCATGGTACAAGAGTGAATGGCTGGGTGTCACTCTTAGTTTCTACTGTCCCTGGGGACTGGAGGGAATACCATCAGTCTTCACTCTACTTGAATAGCACTTTGTGGAACTCTGAAAAAAGCTGCTCTGGAGATGTTTGGCCCAGGAACTTTGACCACTTCAGACTCTTCTTAGATGATCTAAGAGCTAGTGGGAGAGATACAGTTATAGCACACCTGTAACTCATCTGTAGCATATTGGATGGGTACTTGCAGCCAAATGCCCTCTTTATTGATATAGGAGGCAGTCTAAAAGGAACTATTGTACCATTACTTAAAATTTGTGAAGCTACTTTTTTGATTTTGGAATTATATAAAAATTTATGTTTTCACAAAATAAGAATGAAGATGTAGCAAGTTCTTTAAAAATTTTAGATTCTCAGTGCATTAAGAACTCTGATTTTTGATAAGAGACAGAATTGAATATCTTTGCACTGTTTTTGAATTCAGTGCTTTTGATGTAAATTAAGCAAACTGTACAAAAAAGATATTCACGACCAAGATAATCACGATGGTGTGATCACTCACCTAGAGCCAGACATTCTGGAATGTGAAGTCAAGTGGGCCTTAGAAAGCATCACTACGAACAAAGCTAGTGGTAGTGATGAAATTCCAGTTGAGCTATTTCAAATCCTGAAAGATGATGCTGTGAAAGTGCTGCACTCAATATGCCAGCAAATTTGGAAAACTCAGCAGTGGCCACAGGACTGGAAAAGGTCAGTTTTCATTCCAATCCCAAAGAAAGGCAATGCCAAAGAATGCTCAAACTACCGCACAATTGCACTCATCTCACATGCTAGTAAAGTAATGCTCAAAATTCTCCCAGCCAAGCTTCAGCAATATGTGAAATATGAACTTCCAGATGTTCAAGCTGGTTTTAGAAAAGGCAGAGGAACCAGAGATCAAATTGCCAACATCCGCTGGATCACGGAAAAAGCAAGAGAGTTCCAGAAAAACATCTATTTCTGCTTTATTGACTATGCCAAAGCCTTTGACTGTGTGGATCATAATGAACTCTGCAAAATTCTGAAAGAGATGGGAATACCAGACCACCTGACCTGCCTCTTGAGAAACCTATATTCAGGTCAGGAAGCAACAGTTAGAACTGGACGTGGAACAACAGACTGATTCCAAATAGGAAAAGGAGTCCGTCAAGGCTGTATATTGTCACCCTGCTTATTTAACTTCTACACAGAGTACATCATGAGAAACGCTGGGCTGGAAGAAGCACAAGCTGGAATCAAGATTTGCCGGGAGAAATGTCAATAACCTCAGATATGCAGATGACACCACCCTTATGGCAGAAAGTGAAGAGGAACTAAAGAGCCTCCTGATGAAAGTGAAAGAGGAGAGTGGAAAAGTTGGCTTAAAGCTCAACATTCAGAAAACGAAGATCATGGCATCTGGTCCCATCACTTCATGGCAGATAGATGGGGAAACAGTGGAAACAGTGGCTGATTTTATTTTTCTGGGCTCCAAAATCACTGCAGATGGTGATTGCATCCATGAAATTAAAAGACGCTTACTCCTTGGAAGGAAAGTTATGACCGACCTAGATAGCATATTCAAAAGCAGAGACATTACTTTGCCAACAAAGGTCCGTCTAGTCAAGGCTATGGTTTTTCCAGTGGTCAGAGGGATTGGAAGAGTTGACTCATTTGAAAGGCCCTGATGCTGGGAAAGATTGAGGGCAGGAGGAGAAGGGGACGACAGAAGATGAGATGGTTGGATGGTATCACCGACTCAATGGACATGAGTTTGGGTGGGCTCTGGGAGTTGGTGTTGGACAGGGAGGCCTGGCGTGCTGCACCTCACGGGGTCGCAAAGAGTCCGACATGACTGAACAACTTAACTGAACTGAAGCAATCTGTTTTCTGGGCTAGGTAAGTTCTCATTATTTAGGCAGCTGTGCAATCCCTGTCCTTTTCCAAAGACAATTGCAAAACATGTGTCATCTGATATCCACCCAAGGGAAAATGAGGAAGATACGAGTGACTTTCCCTCTGGATATGGGTTAGATTGTTGCATTCAAGAATCTTTTTGCAGAAGATCATGTATTAGCCTTCTCTATAGAAACAGAATCAATAGGAGGTATATACTTCTATCTCTATCATGTCTATGTCTAGAGAGATATTTATTTTAAGGTATCAACTTCTGTTACTGCAGAGACTTGCAACGTCAAATTCTACAGGACAGGGTAACATGCTGGATGCTAGGGAACAGCTGATGTTGCAGTTCAGGTCCAAGTGTAGTCTATTGATAGAGTAACCTCTTCCTGCAAGGAGATCAGTCATTTTATTAAGGCTTTTAATTGTTTGAATGAAGCCCACCACATTATGGAGGGTAATCTGCTTTACTGAAATTCTAGTGATAGAATCATACTCATATAAAAAATACTTTCATAGAAACATCTAGACACATTTGACCAAATATCTGGGTACTTCAGCCTAGCTAAGTTAACTCATAAACTTAGCCATTACACTAGGCCATTTACTGACTTCTTCCTTCAGGAAGTTATAAGTTTGAGTGCCAGTGACACAGAGAAAGTCTAGGTTTAATCCAAACCTAAATAGTTTTCTCCTAAACATGAGCGCCTACATCTCATAGTTCCCGGAAGTAACAAGCAGGGTTTTACTTTTCTCTCATCTCTTCCCTATAATGCTAGTGGTAGATACTCCCCATACCTCAACTAGGAAGTCACTTCTGTAAAAATCTACAGAATTCTTAACAGAACATTTAATAATATGAGTTGACAGCTTTTCTAGAGCAAAGACAGTTGAAATACAATGGAATTCCATCTTTTAACTTAGCAGCTGGAAAGAGACAATTTGACCTTGTGATCACAATGTAATAATGGCTTATGGGGACATTATGCAATGATTTAACCTTGCTGGCTGAGCTCTGTAGTCTCTCAAAACTGGTGAACTTATGCATAAAGTTGGAATTTGGTCGTGCCTTCTTGAAAATGCAATCACTTATCTAGTTAGTTGAGAAACATCCCTTTTTTCCTGTTAAATGAGTCAGGGTCGCCATTTGGATATGCATTAAAACCTTAGCTCTTAAAGTAGTAGGATGGCAGATGTTAACTACACAGAATAAATGGAGATAACATAAAATACTCACCGTGTACCAAGCTCAGTTCCAAGTGAATGAATTAGGTAAGTGAATCCTCATGGAACCCTAGGAGTGAATGCAACTATCTCCATTGTAAGAAATCTGAAGCAGAAAGAGGCTCTACATATCTCCTGGGGCCAAGTAACTAGTTAGTGACAAAGTCAGGACTCAGATCCAGGGAGCCTGGCTTTAGTGTTTGCTCCCAACTACAACACCATCCTGGGTGGTGAATGATAAAAGTAAGTTGCAGAGCACTCAGGCCGATCCTGGGTCATGGAGCCACATTAACAGACTGAACGGTGGTTGGCACTTTATTTTTCCCTCAGAGCAGAATAGACGGAGCAATCCCCAATAGGATCTATTGATGATAATTGTACTGGAAATGTACACTGACCAATCATAAACAGAGACTTAGGTGATGGTTCTAATATAAATAAAGCACTTTTTTTGTACTTTCATATGACATGAAAAGGACTGAAGTACAGAGAAGAGGTCAAAGAGACATGGGCAGGACAAGGAGACAAGGAAGACAGAATATACCAGAGACCCCACTTTTCATCACATTTGCTAAAAATTTCCACGAACTATTAGGAGGAAATAATTGGAAATTTATATCTCAGCCTTACTGCATGTGAATTGTAGTTTTGGTATGTACATATAATTATGCTCAAGTTATCTATTAATTAGATATAATTATAAATAGACCTCAATACTGTAGGTTTAGTGATTATTCAGTAATTCCCTTTATTTTCCGCATGAAGCCTGAGTTAAAGGATTCTTTGACTTATTATGCCTTGAGTTGCCTCTCTGGACAGGAAAGATGTTACCTTGAATATCATGGTCAAGATTCTGAAGGTGATTATGGTCGATCTACCAACTTGCCCTTTTTTTTATGATGATGCCTAAATGTGTTATCTGAAGTCTGTGTTCTTCACAGAAATTCATAATTGGCTTCCCCCAGACGAATGCAGTCAGTAGCCTCCCACAGTGCCTTGCTCCTGGATGTTGTGTCTTAACTCTGTTTGGGTAGAAATATATATTCAGAGACTCTTGAACAAACCACTGATATCAGAAGTATGAGGAGGGAGGGCTGATTAGAATGAGGAGTAACAGCAAGAGCTGTTGAGCTGTTTGAATACTTTGGCAGAAAAGATTAAAAAAAGAATACTTATCTGCAAAACTGATTATGTGGATAGTCTTCAGAATGATCTAGAGGCTTTGGAGTGATCAGGCCATCACGAGCTTGGCTGTGGTTATAAGATGCTCACTCTTCTCTTTTCATTCCTGGCTGAGGTTCAAAATTCAGCGAGGTGGCAGGTTAAGGCTCTGCACTGCTGTCAGCATCTTTGTAGGCATCTGAGAAGGCACGGGGCTTGCACAGGGCAGTGAATCAGGCACAGTCCCTCCTTTTCACACTAGGGCTCTGGGTGAAATGTTAGCAAGGCCGGCCTTGGGACTGCAGCAAGGGCCTGTGCCCAGGGAGTGCCTTGACTTCCACCTAGTGGCAATTGCAAATGGGCCGGCCAGTCTTTCCTGGTGAGGGACGTTCCAGACTAACAGCCTCTCCAGATGTGGAGCTGAGGGGCTTCTGAACTGTTTCCTTAGGGACAGGCTAATTCTGATTGCTTTAAAAAAATGTAATCTTGTTGAGTATACCTCCAGAGAGAAATTTTTGATTTTGTACATAAGTAGATTCAAAACTATGAGATGATGGTTAAATATTTTCAACAGAGGGAAGATTAAAACAATAGTAAAGTTAATTTAAAGTAATCTTTAAAGTTAAAATTTCACATTTTTAAGTTATTACAAAAAATATGGCTAAATGCATCTCTCTGCTCTCAAAATTGCTATTTTATTTGATATAGAGCACCACAATACTAAACTCTAATTTGTTGCATTTTAACCCACTTGCATTCATGAGTTTGTTACTTCACCTAGAAAACTAAGAAAATTAAAATACTGATTTATGGGAACTCTTCCTTATTGCTGCCTCTTTTCCCTTAAAGATGCATATGTAAAATACACTCTCAGGCATAATTAATGACAGTTCAGGATATCTTTACATTTTAGAAATTGTTGCCAACATTTTAACTTAAAAACATCAGTCCCTTATTTCTTCTTTTGCTCATTACTTAGCAACAACTTTAATGTCCTCAAAGTTTGGCTTCTGTGATGCAATTTGATTCTCTGATTCTGAATATAATGTTCCAGTATAGCATTTAAAATACAATAAAGCTATTAATGTTTGATTAAACTTTGTATGTATTAAATTCCATTTAGTTGAGATCAATAAAATACTTTTCTATGAAGTAAAGGATGATGTATTTATGGTTTTAAATGTGTTAGGAATATAATAATTTAGAAGTGTAAAAATTAAATTAAAATTCTTAGGACACATGTGTCAATATGGTTCTTGAAGTATAGAGTAGGGCTTTAAAGTGATATTTTAAAGGTAGGCACACATATCTGAGCATCACTTTTGGGTCAAACAGATGGGCCTTGGGCAAAGAATGTGGCTTCTTAGCTACAAGTTTCTTATTTGAAAAATTCACATAGTAAAATACATATAACTTTCATTTGGTGATAAACTTATCTAATGTTTGTAAAGCACCTTGTATAATGCTACAGTCAGCATTCAAAAAGTGTTGATCGCCTTTATTATAAAGATAATGATAAGTGATAATTTACTTCTCAGATAACCAATAACTCTGAGTTCTACACTGAAGAAGAAAATATTGTTTGTAAGTGACAGTGTAATCAACTTTTAATGTTTTTAAAAATTTTTTAGAATTGCATTAAAATTGATATTTCTTATTACTATGAAAATGTAACTAAATAAATACTCCTATGTGATTATATTTTTGTTGACAAAGAGAATGACTACTTTTCTGATTTATTTTATACTTTTTACTTTCTGCTTCTTTAGATTTTTGCTCATCAGAAATATGGTTTTCTCAAGAGAAACATAGAATTATCTATGATATGCATGGGCTAAATTCCATTGTTGTATTCTGATCAGTTATAGATATTGTCAATTAAATACTAGTGCTTGAAATTAAGTAATTAAAAATATCACAATGGATTAAATTATGAGCCTATGTGGTATATAAACTTCCCTGATAGCTCAGTTGGTAAAGAATCTGCCTACAATGCCGGAGACCCTGGTTTGATTCCTGGATCGGGAAGATCCCCTGGCGAAGGGATAGGCTACCCACTCCAGTATTCTTGGGCTTCCCTTGTGGCTCAGCTGGTAAGGAATCTGCCTGCAATGCAGGAGACCCTGGTTTGATTCCTGGGTCAGGAAGATCCCCGGGAGAAGGGATAGGCTACCCATTCCAGTATTATGGCCTGGAGAATTCAGTCCATGGGCTCACAAAGAGTCAGACATGACTGAGCAACTTTCACTTCCATGTGGTATACACAAATAATTTATTGTTTCATCATTAATTGAGGAAAAGTTATTTACGTACCCTAGTTTTAAAATTCAGTGGTTAAATTAAATTTTGGGCTTCCTTGGTGGCACAGACAATAAAGAATCCACCTGCAAATGCAGGAGACCTGGGTTTGATCCCTGGGTTGAGAGGATCCCTTAAAGAAGGGAATGGCTACCCACTCCAGTATTCTTGCCTGGAGAATCCCATGGACAGGAGAGCCTGGCGGGCTCCAGCTCATAGCATCACAAATATATTTAATGAACTACATTCAACTTCAGCTCTTCATTGAGAGATGATTCATTACGAATCATCATTTCCTCTGAGCCTTATTTTTTTTCCTTCTTTTTATTGTCTTGTGCTTTTTACAGTCTCAGCTTTTTTGAAATGTCTGTAGTATTGAACCTGACCAAACAGACTTGACTTGAACTTTGGCTCAAGCAGGGCTCATAACAGAAAAGGATTCTGGCTGTTGATGAATGAGTTTCAATTGACCAATGCAGAAATCATTGCAACTTGGGTCTATTTGCTCAAAAAATATATTTCTACAGTGTCAGACTATGTCAGAGATAGTACTTGCTCATTCTCTGTTTTAGTCTTTACCTTGCTCATTTAGCAGCGGAGGCTGCATTCAGGTTGCAGAGTTGGTCGTTCAGCTGGCTCTGCCCCAGCAGGGAGTGAGCTCTTGAGCTGCTCCCTTCATGCCCTGCCTTCCTCCTTGTTCGTGACTATAAAGTCTGCCCATGGAGTGCCTACACTTCTGGAAGTGGAGGCCCAGAAATCTGTTTATTTCACAAATAACAGAAGGTAATGAGATTCTTTCTGCTGTTTAACTTTGCATGCTCAGTTGCTTCAGGCGTGTCTGACTCTGCAACCCTATGGACTGTAGCCTGCCAGGCTCCTCTGTCCATGGGATTCTCCAGGCAAGAATACTGGAGTGGGTTGCCACTTCCTCCTCCAAGGGATCTTCCAGACTCAGGGATCTAACCTGTGTCTCTTATGTCTCCTGCATAGCAGGCCGATTCTTTACCGTTGAGCCACTGGGAAGCTACCTATTTAACTTTGAGTCCACATGATACTAGCTTCTTCAGTGACTTTAAGATCAGGCAGTGAATTATCATCAACTACATCTTAAAAAGACTATAGAGACAGAGATTGGTTTTAATGACAACATTAGAGGTGTGGTTGGATTAAATTATCTTTAGTTAGTCTTTCCAAACCTGAGATTCTATGATTCTTTTTGACCTTGTGTCAGATTTGTCCTGAATTGCTGGGGCCTTGAGCAGCGGTTGTCTTCACATTTTTCAAGTTTTACACACTTTCCCTGCATTGTAATAATCATTCCATAATTATCTGCTTGAGGAGAGTATGTAATACTTCATGCCCGATATGATTCTTGTCTAATGGGTGTTTTACTTAAGCAATCTCTATATGGAAATATCTTCATGGAAGCCATTATAATATGTTCATAAAACTTCTTTCGAATTTGAATGGTCAAAGTTTATGGCAAGCCTGGATCTGCAGACTTAAGCGTATGAATATTTGTGATTGATTGTCTAAGTCACTCTACGTTGCTCTCTTTGGTATGAAGAGCGATGCTGCTTTTCTTTAGTACCCCAGTTCTAGGGGTTGCTTGGCTTAACAAATAAATATGGTAATTTGCAGACATGTGAGATCTGAGAGCAGGTCTGTCTGGGTTGTGTCTCATTCCTTGAGATAAGAAGTCAAATGACTTGCATAGGGTTTAAAGATTAAAAAGTCAGGATTTAGAGCTGTATTGGATTCATTTGCTCCATGTAATTCCTTCCAGGTTCTTTTTAAATGTTCTCTAACTCTGACTTTACTAAGAGTAGGGAAAGGGGAAATGGAAAAAGAGATGAATATTATTTACCAGAGGGAAAAAGGAGTCTCTTGCTTAAGTCATCTCTGTTTGGTTTCAATCAATCATAAGCTTGTAAATGTTGTATTTAATAACTTAAACTCTAAGAAGGAATTTGAGAAGCTGGAAGATAAAAAAATGTAATAATATAGCTGCTTCTAAAATTAGAGAGTGCAATTTAAAGAGTTACTTTTCTTTTAGCCTTGTCTGTTTAGAGTTAACCTCAGGGGGCTAATCTAATGTTCTCCCATTGGTCTTTATATGCATAGAAGTATTTGGGCAGGAAACTGATCTATGAAGAAATATTCCGTGTGAAGGAAAATTGCAAAATTTTGTGTCTTAATGAATTCACTCAATCTGATATTTCCCATGCTAACACAGAACAAATTTGAAGATAGTGAGCAATGAAAGAACTATTACGGCAAAGTGTGAATGAGGCATCCTTATAACTGAACTCAGTGTATTGTGAGTGGCCTGAAGATGGAGCCGTTTGCAAAGTTTTCATTTAGAGTGTGAAGCCAGCACCTGGATATACGTGCTTTTTAACAGCCTTTAAAAATGTACTTCTCCAAGATTTTGTTTCATAATCTACTTGAAATGTAAACTTAGGCATTGTGTTTTTAAGTGCCAAATAATTAGGGAAAAATTTCACGAAAGCTATGTTTTGTGTGTGTGTGTGTATGTGGTCATTTTGAAATGGTAGCCTAATTTATATCTTAAAAGACCCCTTTCAGCAGTTGTTATTTTGTGTTCCTCTAACTTTTCCATGGCCTTATATTCAGTCATAGTAATTATAGTTCATTATGTAATCTTTATGGTGGACATTTTCCACTAACTGTGCTTGGATATCTCCATTTTCATGGCTATTTGTGTTTACTTTTCCTACTTATTTTTCTTAAAGATATGAGATACTACAGACAGGGAAAAAAAACATATATTTCAACTATATATACCAGCAATGTTTTAGAGCTGTTTTGTGGTCCAAAGAAAACATTTACTCTGTAAACCGGCTATCGAGTTTTATTTTTTAAATGAATGAAAGTCCATGTCCTTTCTCTCTCATGTTTATTGAAAGGGATTTACTGTTACTAATTTTTCTTAGTTGTTAAATCCTTTTGATGTTTTACATTTACCTATTTTTTGCACATTTATATATGTATGATTTAGAAACCTAGAGTCATTTTAGAAATGGAGATTTGTAACGATGTAAGATTTTAGGATGGATAGGGATACATTGACTTTTAAAAAATCTTGCCTATTTAGATTCAGTGTGAACTTTATGGGAAAAAAAAAGTTGTTATGAACATTTTCTCCGTCTTCTTTGTGTTTCAGTCAAGGTACACTCTGAGCATTGCTTGAGATAATGAATTATAATCACATCTGTTGAGCAAAGCAATATTCTTTAATTCTAAAATTTTAGGTTACAAAGTTAGTCACTCTAAACTCCAGGTGAGACACTCCAATGTGAGTACAACATATCCTGTCATATCATTTCTTAATTCCTTGTTATGTAATAGTTTAATTAAGGTGTTTAGTCAAACTTCAGAGGTGATATGGTAAGAATTAATCTCATAAAACTTTCTGAAGATGAACAAGCTCCTTGCTCCTTTTTAAAAAGTTTAAATTATAAAGAGCACTGCATAAATACTGGAAAATACCATCTTTACTTATGAAACTGAATTTCATCTTTAATTATGAAGCTGAAATGCTAAAGCTTACTGTCTCAAAAGAGAAAAAAATTCAAAAGAGAAAAAAATATACAAATCTCAGGGGGCATATTTTGATATAGTTGATAACCATCACTTTGATATATTTGTTTATGTTTTAAAATATATATATTCTCTATATACAAATATATACACATACATATGTATACATATATTAGGATGACATTTGGTCAGAATATTGGAATGACCTTTCAAAAAGTTGAAGAACAGTCAAATATCGGATAACAGTTTAGTGAAAAAATATGTAAATATTGCCCCATGTATCGAATCTGTTTTTCCTTTTTTAAAATAAATGAAAAACAAATGGTTGTAGGTTGTACAATGAGTATTTTTAAATGTGAAAATTTCCCAGTTTAATATATAAATATGATATGATAAATATAATATGATAAATATTTTTAAATGGCTATTTTAAAAAATTATAGTAATTATTGGTCCTTTGTTACTATAGAAACATCAGCAGATTTAATAGCTTTTCTTTGTATTGAGCTGACTCTTTAGGGAAAATCAACTCAGCACACTTTCTTGACAAAGGTGTAGATGTACCAGACATTGATGATCTTGGTTATACTACTGCTTTACTGAATGTGTCAAACTGGTATTAACATTTTAAGTCTAGATTGAATTCATTTACTTTAATTTGAAGGGTGAAGGGGATTACCTCTCTGAAGTAAGGCCTCTTCCTGAAGCCTAGGAAACCTTCCTGAACTTTCAATCTCTCCCCATCCCTACTCATTCTTGGCCGGGCACCCCTCAATGGTTCCTATAGTATCCTGTACTTAACTCTTCCATAAGTGTCAGTTTGAAAGTCTTTTTATTGGTAATTTGGCTTTTGACACTTAAAATGCAGATTTATTTTCTTCCATACTACTTTATCTTTACATTTATTTGATACTCAGAATCTATTTAAAAATCGTATCTGTTTTAAATAGGTTTATTGTTCTATTAATTTGTCAACATGATATTGTCATGAATAGTTATTTTTATGAGATTTAGGGAGATATAATGATGGGTATTGTGATAGTAGTTTATGAATGAATGGAAATAAATTGTAAAACTGTCCACTTGGTTTCAGTATTGTGGATTGTTTTTTCAGCACTGTGATGAAATCATCTGAAATCTGTTAAAATCGACTTGGAGCCCATGAAATTCAAAAGACAGATAAATCATTAAATCCTTTTATGGCATGATGGAGCAAAGACAATCTTTCATGGTGTCAGTGACTGAAATCTCAGCCCAGAAGTCTCAGTCATTTGGTCTCTTCATTTACTCCAATCTTTGTACAGGAGGCCCTTGGGATTTAGGTTTAATTATCACCAGTTTTAACAAGATCCTAAAATGCCACAGAAAAATGCCCCAACCATTGCTAAATTGATTTTCTTTAACTTAGTCACTTATTTGCATGTTTAAGAGATTATCCAAGGAAACTACAAAGGTGTTTTAAACCACTCTTTCATAATCTGCTATTCAAGAACCCGATGAATATCTTAAGTTACTTCCTTTACCACCTTGCCACATCCTCTTCCAAATCATTTTTGTCTTGGGTTCTGTGGTCAATTATCCTGTTTGAAACTGATGAATAAAAACTATTCATAGACCTCTCAGTAGGCCAACTAATTAAGAGTCTCTTTGCATATTTCCAGTGATGAAAAATTAGACTGAGTAGAATAATATTTAGTTGAAATTTTTGAATGAATAATATTTAGTTGAATAAATTATATATATATTAATATATATGTCCAGATAGCTGTGATGTCTTTGAACACTGTAATATTTTCTCTTATAATATTAAAAACAAAGTTATTATTTTATTTTGGTATGCTTCAAGATAAAGTGTGAGGAAGCATCATTAGGAAAACATGAGTTACAAGAATACAAAATGAAAAAGCTTGACTTAAGCATTGCTATGAAGAAAAAAGATTTGCAGCAAATAGTGGACTATAATTAGAATTTAAGTGAGTACTCTGGTTACTAAAATGAGCTGTACACAGTTTAACATGAAAACAAGGTTGGGTTTTTAAAGTAATCCAAATCAGAGTTAATTCATAGTGGATTATGGCCAGCCCAGAAAAAAAAAAAGCACAATTAATTAAACAAAACAAAAACAATGAGATCATATAACTAATTGGGTTCTTTATTTTGAATATCAGAGTGTGAGGAGAGGTAGCTTTGTAAGAGGAGCATGGTGATGTTGATGGTAACTTGAGGCATTTTGAGCATTTTGGATCTTGATGGCATGTTTTAGAAATCTAAATTCTGTAATTTTAAATTAAAATTAAAATTACAAACTATAAATTCTGTAATTTCTGTTTTCTCCTGTGGCAATATGTCATTAGCTCAGCAACACTTTTCAATAAGAATTAGAGTCCTCTTTGCAACTAATATATAAAAGAAAACCTAAAATAAAATGCAAAATTGATTTTCTTAGGATAATAAATGAGTGGGAAGGGAGAAGTAGGTGAATATTAAAGTACCTAAATATTTTCCTTAAAGAATACATATGTATGCTGTGCTCACCCACTTAATTGTGTCTGACTCTTTGTGACCCCATGGACTGTAGCCTGCCAGGCTCTTTTGTCCATGGAATTTTCCAGGCAAGAATACTGGAGCAAGTTGCCATTTCCTTCTCCAGAGGATCTTCCAGACCCAGGGACTGAACCCGTGTCTCTCGTGTCTCAATCGTGCATTGGCAGGTGGATTCTTTACCACTCTGCCATCTGGAAAGCCCATGTATATGTATACATAACACATACTCTTAAAAAATATACATATATAATATATTGGCAATCCAGCTATCAACAACTTAAAATGCATATTTTCTTTCTCAGTAGTATATTTTTACATTTACTTGATATTCCATTTAGAAGCTGATCAAATCATACAATATGTAGCCTTTTCATATTTTCTTTCACATTATAGAAGAGAAATTTCATATTCTTAAACAGGCATCTAAGGTTTGTCCTTATCTTTTAATGGCTTGATAGCTTATTTCTTTTTAGTGCTGAGCAACATTCTACTGTCTGGTTGTACCAGAGGTGTTTTTTTTTAATCCATTCACTTACTAAAACAACGTTGTCTTGGTTGCTTCCAAATTTTGGCAATTATGAGTTATCTATATATTCTACTATAAATACTCATGCACAGGATATTTTTTCTGTGTCTGTAGATGCAAGTTTTCAACTCCTTTGGGTAAATACCAAAGAATGTGATTAATGAATCATATTGTATGAGTATGATTAGTTTTACAAGGAACTGCCAAACTGTTTTCCAAAGTGGCCGTACCATTTTGTATTTCCACCAGTGATGAATTAGACTTTCTGTTGTTCCACGTCCTTACCAACATTTGGTGTTGTCATTGTTTCAGATCTTGACCATTCTAATAGGTTTGTAGTAGTATCTTGTTGTTTTAACCTGCACTTCCCTGGGAATCCCTTGGCAGTCTAGTGTTTAGGACTCTGTACTCCCACTGCAAGAGGGCACAGGTTCAACCTGGTCAGTGAACTGAGCAGCAAAGAAAAGAAAAGAATTACATTTCCCTGATGACATAAGATGTGGAGCATCTTTTTATCCAAATTCTTAACTTTTCCAGCAAAAGAAACTATCAAGTAATTCAGAGGGAGTTAGTTTATACCAATTGAGTATTCATTCACTAACTTCTTATAGAAATTAACAACTAGCTATTTGTAATAAGCATTCTAAAAACAGATATCTCTTTGAAGTGAGTCACAGAATATTTATTTTTATTTTGGTTGGTATGTATTCTGAAATGATCATGGAAATAACAAAAAGTTCCTAGATATCTAAATATTATTTTTTATATGCTGAAAGCTATTTATATAAAGCTATCTATACAAAGCATTAGATTTGGCATTGTGTTTTATACCTTACATATATAGATATATAATAAAATAATATCAATTTAGAAGTTCTAGGGACTTCTGTATGTTTTTTCAGAGGAGCTCTTTATCAACTCAGATAGAAAGCACAACATCTCAAAGAAAGATAATCCCTTCCATTCTTCCTCAGCTCTAATTATTAAAACTATTATTATATTATTATTAATCCAGCTTGCCAGATCCCTGGCCAGGGATTGAACCTAAGCTCTCCACAATGAAAATGCCAAGTCCTAACCACTGGAATGATGCAGAATTCTCATAAAAATTTATTTTTGTATTGAGTTACATTTTGTTTCACAGCATCTTATATGCTCTTGGTTACATGGAATCATCCAGTTCCTCTTCCATAAGGTTGGAAGATAGTTAAAGAGTGATCATGCCCTGCTTTGTCTTTCCCTGTGATTCCTTTAATAATGCATGAATGATTATTAATAATTTACAGGTTAATTTCAATACCATCTCTTCTTCTTCTCCTAATTGATTCCACTTTGTCAAGATTTCTTATAATACATGATCTGATGAGTACAGAACAAGGCAGGACTACTAGTCCCTTATCTGTACCAATAAAAATCAAAGATTGCATGAGAATGTGACATTACCTCCCCCTTCTGTGTCACAGTAAATCTTTTAATACAAGTTGTCTAAGATTTTTTTTTTTGATTGGTTCTTCTAATCCTGGACTTTAAAGATTGATGTGTGAAACCTAAATAATGGGCTTTACATTCATTAATAAATGTTTATTGAGCACCTACTGAATGTTAGATTCTACATAATGTTCTGAGGATATAGTTCTGAATAAACTGTCCCTGCTCTCATAGAGCTTAGATTCTCAGAGGATAAGCATGGGAATAGGCTATGTTCAAAGATTAGAAGTGAGGTGGGGAACCCTCCATTTATTCTTTATTTTAAATGATTATTTAAAAATCATCAATCTAAAGCGTTAGAGAGATATTTATTATTTTTATCCCTTGTTCATTTGCTTGTGTGGTAATGAGAGTTTGAATACTATAGAAGGACTAAACTAGGGGGATGATGGCAAGACAAAATTCTTTGTGGAAAAAAAGTAATATTTGACTAAAAAATTTGGAAATATTTTTTCCCCTTGCATTAAGATGTCTTCCAAAAAGGAAAAAAAATATATAAGGAATCAAAAAAATTTTTTTGATTCTATTATATAGGTTTACAAAGTCACTGAAGGGATTTACTGGGTATTTAGTTGTCCATAGATTTTAAAAATACAAAGAAAAAAATGTATCCAAATAAATCTGCATAATATTAACTGGCCAGTTATATCAAATTGATCAGCGTCATAAGCCACTGGAATTCATGATAAGGTCCCAACTTGTGTGTAAAGTTTTAAAATTCCTTTGATTCTGAGTATAATTGGTAATACTTGATTTGTTTGGGAGATTAATATATTGGAAAAGGATACAATTTTATGATTTTCCAAAAAACAAATACTAGCCCCATTGCCCTTTGCAAATATTTTTTAAGATAATGCACAGCCATTAATTATTCTCTGTATGATTGAAATATAGAAGAAAGTATAGTTATGGTGACTATATCCTAAAATTGCTGGAATTATCCTGGTTGACACCTGTTGTAGATCTATTAATGCCTGTTAATTACTTTATCACATCTTTGCACTCTTAACAGTGTCCTAGATTGTATAGAAATATGTCTTTATTAACAGATTTAAGGGCTTACTTTTGTCTAGACAATAAATTTTTTTTAAAAAAACATTCTTTCCTTTCAAAAAATTAAACCTAACTTAAAACACTTTGAAAAAGTGACCAAACCCACAGAATCTGCATATTTTTCAGAGTTGACTCCTGACTTAAGAGTAGTTATTTGATTCCTGGGACAATATGAAGATTTCACCTTTAATTCTTCAAGCCCTAATATTCTGTTTCAATTTGTTATGCTTTGTAAAGCTTTGAAGGACCATCTTAGAGTTTCTAAATATAGATTTAGGAATAGTACTACTATTAATAATAATCAACATTTTAATTAGTGTATAGCACAAGCCAGACACTGTTCTTAGAATTTTTAATGTATTTTTCATTAATTCTTCAAAGCACACAATGAAGGAGTAGTAGTATTATCCCTATTTTACAGACAAGGAGAATGAAGCTTAGAGTGATTTGTGTCCTTTCTGTTTCTACTTTGCTGAAGAATTAAATAGACATATTCTAAATCAGCCAGGTAAAATAGGTACATCTCAGCTTTTTTACCAATGAATATAATATTAATATTTTCTTTCTAATTCTCATTCAATGTTTAGTAATTACTAAGATACTACATTGTTATACTGGGAAGATCACACACGGAAGATGTACTCTTTACATTCCTGGAGATACTCTAAATTTTACCCTAGGGTCTAACCAGTCCATTGGCACACATATTTGATATAATAATATTGCTTTGGAGCATTAAAAATGTGCTTTTTCTGAGTTAGGTTCTGGGTTATTCCTTGAGTTTGCTTTTTTTTTTTTTTTAATTTAAGCTTTTTATTTTATGTTAGGGTATGGCCAACTAATAATATTGTAATAGTTTCATTTGAACAGTGAAGGGACTCAGGTATACATACACATGAACCCATTCTCCCCCAAACTCCCCTCCCATCCAGGCTGCCACATAACAGTGATCAGAGTTCCATGTGCTATACAGTACGTCCTTGTTGGTTATCCACTTAAAATATAGCAGTGTGTACATGTCCATCTCAAACTCCCTAACCATCCCTTCCCCCAGTCCTTCCCCTCCTTGGCAACCATAAGTTTATTCTCCAAGTCTGAGTGTTCCCCGAGTTTGCATTTAAGTGGATTATGAGAAGGTGCTACATTTTGGTGGTGGTGTTCATTTGTTTGTCTTTAAGACTACTCTTTGCTCTTTCTCTTAATGTCCACCAGAGGAGATGCCATATTTCTTCTGAATTGTTAGTATGGCTTTTATGTTATGGACATTGTGAATTTTGTTTCTGATTGTGTTTCTTTCTTTGGCTCCCAAAAAATCAGAACCAAATTTATGATTCATTTTTTGTATTAGAGAAAAATTTCAGTGCACATTTCTTGGGCTCATTGTAACTCTGGTTTCCTTTCTTTCTCTATCTTTACTAGCAAACACATGGATCTAGAGTCAGATCACCTGGGTTCATATCCAAATCAACTGCTCCTCAGTTTGGGGATTTTGAGCAAGTTAATTGTAACAAGTGAAGATAACAATAGATTCACCTCATGAGGTCACTGAGAAATAAATAGGATAGTGCCTGTGAAAAGGTATCTGACATGTAATATTGTGTGTATATATGTCTCTGTGTATATTATTATGCCATTACATTGCTCAAATATTTGTGAATCTACTCAAATCCTTTTTATATTGAAATTTAAATAAATATGAAAATGCCTATTTCTCTATACTGTAGCACAAAACATATAAGTATTCCCAAAGTGCATGTTAGACTGAATATACAGTCACAAATAGATTGTAGTTCATTATATATTTAGTTCATTTTGTTAGTTTTCATAAAACATGTGCAGATTTAGGCAAAAACCAGAGAACCCATGTAAACGAATAGCTTTGAATGCTATGTAATCAATACTCTACAAACTTAAAAGAAACTGATTATATGAATGTAAATTTCTGATTCTGCTAGGATAGAAAGGTAATCTATTAAATAGGTAATATGAATTTTATAAAAGGAAAACGTATAAAAAGTATGAAATTTTGAAGATACTTGACCTTTTCAAGGAAATGAAAGTATTTTCTATTTTGTTGTGTGGGAGGAAGCATTTGAGTTTCAACCACAAAAGCATGTCCAGACAATTGAGTATATTCAGGGGTGGTTGGCCAGGCCGGATTTCTGCAACGTGTTAATGAAAGATGGGTTGATTAGGTTAAAACTCTGGCTTATTGCGGTGGGGGAGGGGGGGGAACCCATTGAGGATAGCTAGTTCTTGTGGGGACATTTCATTTAACATTCCTCTTATTTCTTCAAATATCTTGAAGATATCTTCAAGCTTGTAGATAGTTTTGTCTGGTTTTTAGATTGTTAATGTTTATTCTGCTGTTGCTGCTGCTGCTGCTAAGTCGCTTTAGTCGTGTCCAACTCTGTGAGACCCCATAGACGGCAGCCCACCAAGCTCCGCCGTCCCTGGGATTCTCCAGGCAAGAACACTGGAGTGGGTTGCCATTTCCTTCTCCAATGCAGGAAAGTGAAAAGTGAATGTGAAGTCGCTCAGTCGTGTCTGACTCTTCGAGACCCCGTGGACTGCAGCCCACCAGGCTCCTCCACCCATGGGATTTTCCAGGCAAGAGTACTGGAGTGGGGTGCCATCACCTTCTCCGAACATTTATTCTAGCCTATATTATTTTCACTTGGCTCTCCATAGATACCAGAATTTTAGTGGTCAGCCTCACTATTTTGAGTACTGTCCTGTTTTGCACTATAGGACATGTCAATAGGAAGGTTTGATGGAAGAAACTTTTAAGCGTGAAATCCTTCAAAGTGAAGTCTTCAGTTTACTGAAGTATAGAAAGACCAAGTTGTGTAAAAAGTGCTTGAGGGTTAGTTGTTGCAGGGTATAGGAAAAGGAAGGAATGACTGATTAGCAGGATTAGAGGGTAGGATGTGTCTAGCATTATATCAGAAGGTGAAGTTAAACTGGAGGGAGAAGGGAACCTAGAAAAAAAAAAATTTATTGCTTCATGTAAATAAGAAACAAACTGGGAAGTCATCTTGAAATAGTACCAAAGCATCTTCCTAGTAATCTGAGGTCAAAAGTAGGTAATCACCCTATATTTAAGGGTTAATGGCTTGGCTCAATCAATTCGTTCATTAGTTTCATTTTTGCATTTCCTAAATTGAAGAGAATTAACACCATCAATTGGTGTCATGTTGATGTGATTGTATATAACCTGATACTCCTGGTTTTATTCCTGTAGAATTAAATCCATAATTAAGATGCCAAGAATCCAATGGACTTCGGCAACCCACTCCAGTATTCTTAACTGGAGAACCCCAAGGACAGAGATCCTGGCAGGCTAAAATCCATGGGGTCGCAAGAGTCGGACATGATTTAGCGACTAAACAGAGAGAGAGACAGACATAAACTTCTGGGCAGTTGTAAGGAAGGAAAAAGAAGATGGCCCAAGAATACATGTGATTTCAATGCTTGGAGAGAGAGAGAGAGATATATATATATTATTTTTTTTTTTTCTTTTTCTTTCTTTCTTTTTGCTTCACAGCTTGCAGGATCTTAGTTCCCTGACCAGGGATCAAACCCAGGCACATAGTATTGAAAGTCCTAACCACTGAATCACCAGGGAATCCTCTCAATTCTTGGATTTAAAAGTGGTATTATAATGTCACTTTTCTTCTTTCCTTGAAATACTCTTCCCAGTTATAATAATAAAGGCAAACATTTACCGAAAATCTATTATGCGCCAGGTACTTTAATATCTCATTTAATTTAATCCACAGAAAAATGCTGTGATTTATTTTCTCAAATTAATAGATAAGAAAAATGAGGGTCAGAGATATTTATGACTTTTTCAGGTTCTGTAACTACTAGGTGAAAGGATTTTTTAATAAGATTTTTCATAGCTACATTTTTAGAATTAAAGAAATGAAATACATTGTAATATAAATCCTATAACTTGGTCAAATGTTTGCTTGAAACTGAATGAGTCCATCAAAGCAATACAAGCTTGCCTTGTATAGCTGCTTCACTCAAGAGTCCTTCTAAATTCAAATAGTTTCAGATAATATAATTAAGATTTTTGCATTGAGTAGTCACCTTAAAACTGTCAGTAATATCTGAATATCAGTGGTGAATGGAGAACTAATTTCGGCTTTCACACATGATGACTGTTACATGAAAGATCTTATATCATGGACCATATTTGCATACTTATCTATTTATAAATAAGAATGCACGCCTGTATTCCTTAATGTTGAAATTAAAAGAAACAACAAACAGAATTGTCAGTACTTTGAAAAATTAAAGTAGATAAATTTTTATCATCAGAAAAGCTTTAACACTTTAAAGATGGGCTATTGGAAATTGTTAAGAAGTGAATAGGTGACAAATGAACCAATTAGAAGATGCTTATGGTATAGCTAGGCACTGAGAATTTTTAGGTTTGTGTACTACTACGAAAGAGAACAAAGTAGGTCAGACATGAGGAACTATATATATGAAGAAATATATTATATATATATATATATATATATACGCCATGAGTGATGATAGACTTACTGATTTTAATATTTATCCTTTATTTTCTTCATATTTAGGAAACATCAGTACGGCCTTCTGCAATCTTTCCCTTATGACTTATTAAATATATATTGATACTTGAAGAATAAAAAAAGTTATTTGAAAGGCGATTAAGCATTGGTAGTGACTCTGTTAAGATTATATTTTGAAGGAAGGTTTTTTTCTCTTTTAGTTTAAAATTTAGATCCATTGCTCTTGTATACCATAAATTATAGAATAATCTGAAACCTACTTTTGCAAATAGTCTGAAGCTTAATAAAATTAACATTGTTTTCTCAACAATGTTATGTTGAGAAACTCCTTATGAAGTAGTTACAAATAAATTGCAAAAGACTATTTAATACTAACATTTGATGTAGTTTATTTTTCTGGCTTGCAGTTTAGCAATACCTCTGCCCTTTCATCTTGAACTATTTGCTAGATCTGAGTACATAACATGCAAAAGATTTAGCTTACCAGGAAAGTTAGATAGACCTGGTAAAATTAAGTCAGGGGCTGTCTCTAGGAGCAGGAGGAATTATTACATACAACAAAAGAATAAGTATTTTCATAAGGATCAAAGTTGTCAACCAAAGGGATAAAATTCTAGTAATGAAATTTCAGATTATTGGCTCACAAGGGAGAGAATTTTTGTGTGGGTGGAGGCCTCTTTCCTGGAGCCATGAAATCCCATCAAGAAAAGATTACCAAAGAACATCCAGAGATATTTTCTTAGCTATTCAACTGATAGAGATAATACTGCTGCTGCTGCTGTCTACTAGATAAATCATGTCCAACTCTTGTGACCCCATGGACTGTAGCCTGCCAGGCTCCTCTGTCCATGGGATTTCCCAGGCAAGAACACTGGAGTGGGTTGCCATTTCCTTCTCCAGAGGATCTTCCTGACCCAGGGATTGAACCTGTGTCTCCTGCTTGGCAGGCAGATTGTTTATCACTGGGCCACCTGGAAAGCCCCAATAAGAGATAATACCTTAGTTCTAATCCATTTTCAATTGAGTAAGTATCTGTGAGAGATAGTGAGTGATATATGTTGATTTTTTATATTAGATAACATGGAGTGTAGAAAGGAAGCTTTTTAAAGCAATAAATAAATGAGTATCAAAGTGAACGGGAATTAATATATATACTTCCAGTTGATAGTAAACATGAAAAATGAATTTTCTTATACAATTATTCAGTTCAATTCAGTTCAGTCGCTCAGTTGTGTCCAACTCTTTGCGACTCCATGAATCGCAGCACGCCAGGCCTCCCTGTCCATCACCAACTCCCGGAGCTCACTCAGACTCATGTCCATGGAGTCAGTGATGCCATCCAACCACCTCATCCTCTGTCATCCCCTTCTCCTCCTGCCCCCAATCCCTCCCAGCATCAGAGTCTTTTCCAATGAGTC